>NC_142352.1:8495037-8757537 GCF_059441175.1 Urocampus carinirostris | reverse complement strand
ATATATATATATATATATATATATATATATATCATCTCTCATCAGCCGTACCGTTTATCCTCATTAGGGTCGCGGGGGGGCTGGAGCCCATCCCAGAAATCATCGGGCAGTGGGCAAGGGACACCCTGAACTGGTTGCCAGCCAATCGCAGGGCACACGGGGACAGACAACTCACTCGCTCATTCACACCTAGGGACAATTTGGACCGGCCAATTCACCTGAAATGCATGTTTTTGGAATGTGGGAGGAAACCGGAGTGCCCGGAGGAAACCCACGCAAGCACGGGGAGAACATACAAACTCCGCACAGGAAGTCTGGAGCTGGATTTGAACCCACACAGGAGGTTCCCATGACTTGAACTGTGCCGCACATGCGCTAACCACTAGGCCGCCCTGCTGCCTATATATATATATATATATATATATATATATATGTATATATATATATATATATATATATTTTTTTTTTTTTTTTTTTTTTTTAAAGCATTTTTGAAGGGGCGTCGCTACTTTGCAGATTTTCACTTTTCGCGGGTGGTTTTGGTTCCCAATTACCCGGGTCTAAAAAATAATAATAATAAAATTAATAATAATGTTTTTTTGTTTTAGGTGTGCCGCTACTTCGCGGATTTTCACTTATCGCGGGTGGTTTTGGTCCCCATTAACCGCAAAAACCGAGGTCCCACTGTATTATGCATGTGCTATTTTCTCACATTTACACAGGTGCCCTCTTTTTCTCATTGTTAGTCATTTAGGTGGACATTGGATTATTCAGAAGTCATTATGGAACTGCTGGTGTCAGTTAGTTGAGTTGAGAGAACAGGGGGCCAATGTTTTTGCAACACTTACTTTTTAGTTTTTTTGTCGTGAATATAATATAGAATGTTGAAATAATGTCGTTCCACTTCACGATTGTTTCTCACTTTTTGTTGATTCCTAGAAAATACTCCCTCAGGTCCCTCTCCTTACATGGTTAGTCTGTGCCTTGTCATTATCACATTTTATTTCTATTACTGTTTGTTTAGTTTGTATTGTTTTTTTTTAACCATTGTGTGTGTCTGTATTTGTCACGGTTGCTGTAGCGCCCTATTGGCCCCGCCCGTGTGGCGCCAGCTGCGGCTCGTTGACAGATTGGCTTTCCGTCTATTTAAGCTCAGTGCTCTCACTCTTCTTTTGTCACTCCGTTTTTTAGCTGTAAGTTTTCAGCCTGAAATGTGGCAAGATGACAAAGAGTCGGGCGGGGGTATTACTCTCGCTAGAGACTGCATGAATATTTACTTTTGTCTCCCGTTTCTTACCGGGTGTGACTGATTATTACCTGGCGCCAGGAAAACCAATTTGTCGAAGCTGTATTTGTATTTCTCCGCCGCATTGTTTTGTTTTTGTCTGGCTGAAAATAACATCGCCCCGAGTTCCTATTAGGAACACAAATATCCCACTAAAATCCATTACAGCTCGGAGAACGATGCTATTCCTTATAAAATGAGAGAAAATCCAATACCGTGGCCCAAAAAAAAATGTTCTTCTGCTGATTTTTACTCATTTCGGAAAAATGTTCAGGATTTATCAAAGTGACCGCACCAAGAGGTACGTGAACGATGAGAAGAATTAAAGCAGTGCCTCGGGTAATGGCTAAAATCCACTGATTAATCTCACCGCACATTTATTTTGGGTTTATGTGATAAAATGGAAAGCCCTCTGCAGCTAATCTGAATCATAAGGCAGACAAGGTTAGAACGTCACCACGATTTACAATGCTTGCTTTAATGCAGATATTCTGAGTTTCTTTTAATTAAATATATACCGTATTTTCCGCACTATAAGGCGCACCTAAAAGCCTTTATTATTTTCAAAAGCTGACCATGCGCCTTATAATAATATTAAGTCGCAAAGCCTTGCCACTAAGGCAAGCAGCCGCCGACTCGATTTTCCCCCGAAGGCGAAGTCATCCGCGGTGTATGCTGGGATTTATATACCGGCGTTTCATTTCCTAACCAATGTGTCAATCATCATTTGAATCAGTCACTATTGGCTAAAGTTATTCGGGGGTAAAGGGGGCGGATCCTTTTTATCATTTACAGGCTCGCATAGGCTAAAGGGGCGAAACAAAGCCTGCAATTGGCCGAAAAAGATGACTGTGAATCACACGTTGGTTTGCACTACGGCATAGAGAAAACATTTTTTACTATTCTGCATTTGTAAATATTTTACTCTCCTGGATTTACTACACTCACGGTTGTAAGAAGACCATGGTTACGTATCATTATTGAACGTGATGGCTGCAAGAGAACTTAGGTGAGCTATGCGGCTTTATATTTTCCCGGTATCTTGTTTTAGAACAATCTTGATGTTTCTGTGATGAGTCTATTTTTAAACTAAATTCCATTCAAAGTGTTTATTGTCATATGCACAGTAAAGAACCCCGTTTCCCTGCACAATAAAATTCTTACTTTGCTGTCCACACAGTTGCCAGCAAAAAATAAAATGGAAACTAAGAAATGTTTGGCATTTCTTGAATCCCAAGACTTTAACCTCCCGAATGATATTTGGGACAATGCATTTGAGTGATTGGTGACATCGTAGAGACACCGTTTCCGTACATGTCTGAGACACGTATTTGCTTCTTTGCAAGCTTTCGGAATGTTAAAGTTTGACTGAACTATCTGACCGTTTTGTCAACGTTCCCATTGTAGCGCCTTATAATCCGGTGCGCCTTATGTATGGAAAATATAGGACCAAAAACTATTTTTTGGGGGGTGCGACCTGTAACCCGTTGCGCCTTATAGTGCAGAAAATACGGTATATAAATAAGTTAACCAATTGCTCAAATATGGCCCAAGTGACAATTAGCACAAAATATCTTTAGAATAGTCCTTTTATTTGAAAATATGTGAATCAATCATATTTTTATTAGTTTAATGTAGGGTGTATGCTTTATATTATATTCATTTGTGTCATGATTACCGATATTTATCACCTGTGCCTCGGACTCTGATTGTCTATCTGTCCCTATTCAAACCCCCTCGTATCTGTCCCCTTTTGTCAGTCCGTCTGCAAACCTCAGTTAACACTCGGAAACCCTTTTTCGACCCTGACTCCCACCTGTTTTTGCTCCCGTCTGCACCCCGGCGACGACCCGTTTTTGATCCTGACCACGTCTACTCTCCTCTCCTGGGTTACGACTCGTTTCCAACCCCAACCACGTTTTGCTCTCCTGTCCCGGCAACTGACCCGTTTTTTCCGTTCCCCACACCGCCATCGCTCGCCACGGAAGTCCCTCTTCTGCGTTCAGAGCGACCTGCTTCCCATGCCTAGCGATCACCAGATCCTTTCCTTTCTTCCAGTAAAACTGAGAGAAACATAACGCAAGTGGGTCCTGTCTCTGTTCTGGTCTTGACAATTTGATTATATCTTTCATTTAGATTATTGTAATGCCCTGCTCTCGGGTCTTCCCAAAAAGAATATTTTAGGCTTGCAGCTACTACAAAATTCAGCAGTACGTGTACTTACAAATGGCAATCAGGGATCACGTTACAGTAACTTTAAAACCGGGGAACCAGATCGCTCGGAACTTCCGTAGCGAGCGATGGCGGTGTCAAGAGCGGAAAAACAGGTCGGTAGCCGGGACGGGAGAGCAGAAACGTGGTCAAAAACAGAAACGGGTCAAAGCCGGGAAACAGACGGGAGCCAAAAAACAGGAGGAAGTCAGAGTCGGAGGGCTTGCCTAGCGTGAGCTGAGGTTCGCAGACGGTCTGACAACCAGTAACAGAAAGCCGGGGGTTTAAAAGGTGGCAGGGAGCCAATCAGCGTCCGGGGCTGTTGGCGCCAAAGGAGCGGGCACAGGTGCCTCGCATCAGTAATCATGACACTAATCTTTTACCGTATCATACTTTTACTTCACATTTTTATGTTTTGTTGTCCAGTTGGTTTTATTTATATTTTTATATTTCAATGTTTCCTCATTTTGGAGGCCCACACTGGTAGGGTGTGGTTCAATGGCTGAAATCCTGCAGGCATCTGCTGCCGTCCCTATCGGTGTGGACAACCCTCCCTCAGGTCCCTTTCCTTACATGGTTAGTCTATGCCTTGTTATGATCCCATTTTATTTCTATTAGTGTTTGTTTATTTTGTATTGTTTTTTTAACCATTGTGTGTGTCTGTATTTGTCACGGTTGCCGTGGCGCCCTATTGGCCCCGCCCGTGTGGCGCCAGCTGCGGCTCGTTGACAGATTGGCTTTCCGTCTATTTAAGCTCAGTGCTCTCACTCTTCCTTTGTCAGTCTGTCAACGAACCTTTGCCCCGCAAGACTTGGGTTCTGACTCGGCCCTGTTTCCTGCTGGTATTTCCTGTCTGGTACTGTTCCCGTTTATTTTGTCTGGTTTAATATTGTTTTTTTTAGTTTTGTTCTCGTCTATTTTTGTCCTGTTCATTATTCTCTCCAATTTCCGTTCCTGTCTAGTTTGTCCTGTTTATTTCGATATCCCGTTTCGGCAGTAGCTCAGGAGGTAGAGCGCTCGTCTTGGGACCAAGGGATCCCAGTTCGAATCCCGACTCGACCGTGTTACATGTCGAAGTGTCCTTGGGTAAGACACTGAACCCCTAATACCCCCAATAAGCAGGTTAGCGCCTTACATGGCAGCAAGGCCGCTATTGGGAAATGTGGAGCACATTGTAAAGCGCTTTGGGAAGTCATTGACTTGAAAAGCGCTATAGAAATGCAGATCATTTCATTTTTCATTTAATTTCATTTCATTTCATCAATCCTCTCCGTCCCGTTGTTTAATATCGGTTTCCAGTTTCGTTCCCGTCTAGTTTGTCCTGTTTAATTTCGATATTTTCGATATCAATCTTGTCTGTCCCGTCCTGTCCGATATCGACCCCATCTGTCCGATATCTGCTCAGGCAATTAATATTGATCTCGTCGGCCCCTGGCTTCCACGCCAGACTGCTGCCTAACGTGCATGACTCCCCATTTCCCGTAAAATAAAAGGCTTGTGTGAGAAACATCACGCATTTGGGTCCTGATCCGTTTCGGTTCATGACAGTATTTCCTGTTTCGGGTTGTTGCCTTATTGTACATTGAATGTTTTGAGACAGCATTTTTAACAATTATTGCCTGGAAAGTGCTTTACAAAAAAGTTTGATTTGATTTTGTTTTACTCCCGTTTGGAACCTAAATTTTTTAATTCCTTTACTGATGTTTGCCTATAGCTCCTGTGAACCCACTGCTTCTCCAGCTCCCTGCTCTCCCCACCACCTTGTTGGAATCAGCAAGAATTCCTTTCAATTCTGGCACACCCATCCCTCAAAACTTTCTATAAATCCTGTCCTGTGACATTGTGGTCTTTGGTTCTCAGGGTTGGGTAGGGTTACTTTAACTTGATTACTTTCAATTACTTTTGGATTACTCCAATAACAAATATGCTAATAAAAGACAAAAGAAACTAAATATGAATAAAATGATGACTCACAACACGTGGTAAGCTTTCTCTCCTGGCTTTGTTCTCTTTGATCTCCGGCAAAACTAACATAAAATGCGACAGAAACAAAATGAAAATCAATCCAAACAGCTTGCCTACATCATTTTTGCCGTAACTTTAACTGGATTACTTTCAATTACTTTTGGATTACTTCAATAAGAAATATGCTAATAAAAGACAAAAGAAACTAAATATGAATAAAATGACTAAATTTTGTGCAGGCTTGGGGAGTAACGGAATACATGGAACGGCAAAAATAATGTTGGCAAGCTGTTTGGATGTATTTTCATTTTGTTTCTGTCGCATTTTATGTTAGTTTTGCCAGAGATCAAAGAGATCAAAGCCAGGAGAGAATGCTTACCACGTGTTGTGAGTCATCATTTTATTCATATTTAGTTTCTTTTGTCTTTTATTAGCATATTTGGTATTGGAGTCATCCAAAAGTAATTGAAAGTAATCAAGTTAAAGTAACCCTACCCAACCCTGTTGATTCTGTTCCTTGGATCTCGTCCTTCCACGTCCGTTGAATTTCAAGTGAGGAGAATGCTGGTAAATTAAGAGGCTGGAGATGAACTGCTTCTCGAGGAGTTTTTATTGGCAGAATATATTCTAGAGACCACCGCCATCCAAGTTTTCAATCGGACAATCTTAGCAGTAGTCTGTCTATGACATTTTGAAGCAAGATTTTTACACCTTTTTTGAGGTGTTGTATAGGTCAACAGGAAACCGCAATGTCCTGTTTTCTGCTTACCATCTGTTCGCACATTTTTGTGTTATCAGCCAATTCTCATTTTCTGTTCGTTTCTTTTGAGGCGTAGTATGGGTCAACAGGAAACCGCAATGTCCTGTTTTCCGCTTGCCATCTGTTCTCGTGGTTTTCTTTACATCAGGCTGAATTTTGTTCTTTTGCTTGAAGTTCCTGACATTAGTTTGAACTTTTAATTTGAATTGTAAATATTAATTAATAATAAAAGCTGATACTTTATGTACAAAGGGTCTATTCAGTCAGAACCTTAACATGGCCACTGCAAATAAATAAAAGTGAGCACAGAGCCAATTTCAAAGTGTTTTATTGAACCTAACATGATTTTGGCCAAGCTCTCCAATGCCTCACACGGATAACAAAAACATAGAGAGTTGTGCTACTACTTCCTTAAAATAATCAAATTATACATAGTATAATAAGGAACACAAATCTAGAATCTAGAACCGTTGTAACATGTGGTTTAGGCTGATTTAATAGTACAGTGGAAGCTCGGTTCTCGACCATAATCCGTTCCAGAACCCTGTTCGAAAACCGATTTGTTCGATCACCGAAATCATTTTTCCCATTAAAAATAATGTAAATCGTTTTAATCCGTTCCAACACCCTGAATGTTGACCTTGAATGTTTAACGTAAACATGAAGCTAACCCAGGCTAATCGTACGTTCGCGTTATCGTAATCTTCCGTACGAAAGATTACGCTAACATGAACGTTTAAAAATAAAAAAATCAGGTCGTTTACAAGTCATTTAGCACCCGGGTCTCCACAACAAGTGGTGAGCGGTTCATTGGAAAGGGGGCTCCGTTCCAACACCCTGAAAGTCGGGCTCCGTTCCAACACCCTGAATGTTTACCTTGAATGTTTAACATAGACTTAAAGCTAACCCAGGCTAATCGTACGTTCGCGTTATCGTAATCTTCCGTACGAAAGATTACGCTAACATGAACGTGGAAAAATTAAAAAAAAGGATAAAGAAAAGAATTATGAATAGGATTTCTTACCTTTGTGGTGGTCAGCAGAAGGCGCAGGCAAGATCAGCAATAGTTGTACGCACTACTACTAGCGTACGCACTCACGCATTACCGGCGTTCGAACTCCGATTTATTGACCGAACAGCGAAGCAAGAATTTCTCAAAATTTTTGGTCGGAATCCGATTTGTTCGAACTGAGAGGCGTTCGAAAACCGAGGTTCCACTGTATTGTGTGGCGTCAATTGACTAATTATTGGGTCTTTTATTCCTCTCAAGACGATAAAGGTTTTTTGGCCATTGTTGAAAAGATAGCTAATAATTATTATGCATATTAGTATTTTCACAATGAAAAGATTAAATCTGACGTTTTGTTTTTGGTTGTTTTTCACACACCTAGCGTCTATGGATTCAATTCTATCTACAGGTTCCCATTTTTCATCAGAATTCGTGCCTGTGGTGGTCTGTGGTGGTCTGTGGTTGTCTGTGGTGGTCTGTGGTGGTCTGCGGTGGCCTGTGGGCCAGTTGGTTCTGAATACAGAAGTTGGATTGGAGTACTGTTCAGTTCACAAGTACATTGCAGGGTCTTCAGAAGTGTTACCTCTAAGCTGCGCGCGTGCGCAATTGCGCACTGCTCGCACATTCTCAGCGCACAAGAAAATCTAGCCAGCGCACAAAAATGAGGGCTCAAAATTACTAATTAAAAAGCAACTCAAGCCAAAGTTACAGTGCATGAAGGTAAAAATACACGGGTTCCCCTGACGTTGTGTCCTTTAATGTTACCTGCGGTGTTCCGCAGGGTTCAGTGCTCGGCCCCCTACTTTTCAACATTTACATGCTTCCATTAGGTGATATTATTCGCAAGTACAATATCAGCTTCCACTGCTACGCAGACGACACTCAACTATATCTTCCGTTGGAGGAATCTTCCACACTAAACTGTGGAAATTTGGAGGCCTGTCTCACTGAGATAAAAGAGTGGATGTCACTCAATTTCTTGCGTCTTAACTCTGAAAAGACCGAAATGTTAGTCATTGGTCCTTCTAAATGCCGGGACTTATTCGCAAAAACTGCTGTGAACATTGACAAATGTCACATCACACTGAGTGACTCAGTTAAAAATTTAGGTGTCATATTTGACCCTGATCTATCCTTTGAGATGCATGTAAAGCAAATTACTAGAACTGCCTTCTTCCATCTTCGCAACATTGCTAAAATCCGTTCAATACTGTCTCAGTCTGATGCGGAAACAATAATTCATGCATTTGTTACCTCCCGTCTCGATTACTGCAATGCACTACTCTCCGGTCTCCCGAAGTCCAGAATCAAGTCTCTTCAGCTAGTACAAAATGCCGCAGCGAGGCTTTTAACTAGGACAAAAAAGTACGATCACATAACACCGATTATGGCTAACCTGCATTGGCTCCCAGTTAGCCAAAGATGTGACTTCAAAGTTCTCTTAGTATTGTACAAAATCATACATGGACTTGCTCCCTCTTATCTTTCAGATCTGATCTGCCACTATGTCCCGGTCCGAAGCCTACGATCTGAGAGTGCTGGTCTTCTGATGATCCCGAGAGCAAAGAAGTCTTCTGATGGTTCGAGAGCGTTCTCCATCCGGGCACCGGTGCTGTGGAATGCTCTTCCCCCTGAGATTCGATCTGCAACCTCAGTGGAAATGTTTAAATCTAAACTTAAAACTCACTTCTACTCCATTGCATACGAATAACCTACTCCTCTTGTCGGTTGAAAATAGTTTGTGTAATATAGTGTAACAATCTGTGAAGCCCTTTGAGACTCTTCGTGATTTAGGGCTATACAAATAAAAAATGACTTGACTTGACTTGAAATGCGGTATTTTGAAGTCGAGTCGAAGGAGAACGAAGTTGAGTAAAGTTAGTAGAGTTTGTCGGGGAACCGGCTTTTTCGGCTCGGCTCACTAAAAGGAACCGACTCTTTCGGGTCCTAAACGGCTCTTCGGGTTGTTTTTGCTTCTTTAATCCCAACATGACCAAATGTTATGTAAAATTATGCACAAAATGACTTAAAGGAAAGGGGGAATAGAACAAAAAATAAAAAAAACACCAAAATTAAAAAGTAGTGAAAAGCTGAGAAAAAAAGAAACAAAAGGAAGAGAAAAAAGAAAGAAAAATTTAGAAAAAAGACAGAAAAAAAGAAAAGAAAGAAATTTAGGAAAAAAGTAGTAAATAGAGAACAAAAAGAAAAAAGTATCAGCTCGGAAAAAATAAACACAATGAGATTTTTTTTAAAAGAATTTGAAAAAAAGTAGAAAAAAAACACAGAAAAAAAAAGAAAAAGTTTGTGTTGCATTCAAATAATTTCCAATTATATCAAGTGAATCTTGTTGCCAACATTGTACTTCCACTAAAAAATGTGATTAAATACAGTTTTGTATCTTACAACCGACTAAATAAGCCCCCCAAAATGTTAATATTATGCGACAAAATATATCAGGAAATAAAAAGAAATGGATATCTTGTGAAAGAATTGTAAGAACAAAGGACGTTTGTAGGCCGTACAACCTTTGCAATAGTACATGAGTCAATTCATTCAAAAGAGAAAAATAATTTTGCATTGCTGGAAACTCAGCAAAATGTAACGTGATGTCGAGTTTTGGACATGTATGATAATTTATTATCTTGCCACACTTGGGATTATGGTTGCTCACTGTGGTTACAAGCGCTGCTCACCGACTTTGTGTGAATGCTCAGACCCGTGGAAAATTAGAGGGAACATTGGTCTTCAGTGGAACACTCCAAAACCTGGAATTATCTATATGCAGAAATCCCTTGCTGTTTCGCAGTTTAGTTATTAGATTTTCATTGTGCATTGTGTTCTGCATTTTGATTGGCTAGACAGTTGCCCCGCCCTTTTTCTTTTCTACCTGCACGTAAATGTTATTGTGGTCTGAGTTTTGCATCAAACAGCTTGACAAACCTACATTATGTATGCGTAAATCTTGTTCTTTCAAAGCCATCATTTCGACAAAACACTCTGGATCCACAAAAGCACCAAAAGGCTGAGGAAGATGCTTTCTAATGCCAACAAATTGGACTTGTCCACCCACTGAACTTTTTCTTTGGCACTCCCTATTGGCTTCTTTGGGCTTTTTCAAAACTGATTGATAAAGGAAAAATATATGGTTTCTGTAGGATTGAACCTTGTGGGTATATGCAGTTTTCCATAACGTCCACATGATGGCAGCAAAGTATCCTGGAAAGGATTTGATTGTGTCCTTACCGTTTGGGAAATAAAATGGAGAAATTATTTTTAAAACTATAATTTCACAGTACGGAATTTGTAAAAAGTAACTTTATGAAGTAGTTTATAAAGTTATTTTGTTTGTCAAAAAAATACTTGAGCCTGTTTTTTCTCGAGTAATAAATAATTAAATAAATAGAGGTTTCTTCTTGGTGGGTTTTGACTATATCGAGATGTTTTCGGAACACATTCCCTGAAAAAAAATGGGGGATTACTCTATTTAAAAACATATGACTGATTTTGGTGCGTTTGGATGCAAAAAAAGCATATTACCTGACCTAGATTTTGAAGGCTGAATTTAATGAGCAGTAAAAATTTTTTTTCGAAATATGTCACTTTAATGCCCACCTCTTTCATTCTCTTTGCCAGCAAATGGGGATCACCAGTAGTGTATTATCTTCAAAATTAATAGAATGACTCAGACTCTTCTTTTAGTCGACCATAATAATTCAAGCCGAGATCCAAGTACCATATTTTCCGCACTATAGGGCGCACCGGGTTATAGGGCGCACCCCCAAAAAATAGTTTTTGGTCCTATATCTTCCATAGATAAGGCGCACCGGATTAAAAGGCGCTACAATGGGAACGTCGACAAAACAATCAGATGATTCAGTCAAACTGATTACCCCCTTAACATTCCCAAAGCTTGCAGAGAAGCAAATACGTGTCGCAGACACGTGCGGATGCGGTGTCTGTACAATGTCACCTAAATGCATCGTTCCATCATTCGGAAGGTTAAAATATTGGGATTCAAGAAATGCCAACCATTCCCTAGTTTCTATTTTCTTTTTTGCTCACAAGTTTACTGTGCATATGACAATAAACACTTGGAATTGAGTTTAATTGACTCAACTCATCACAGCAACATCAAGATCGTTCTAAAACAAGATACCGGGAAAATATAAAGCCGCATAATAAGTTCTCACGTTCAATAATGATACGCAATCATGGTCTTCTTACAACCTTGAGTGTAGTAAATCCAGGAGAGTAAAATGTTTACAAATACAGACGAATGAAAAATGTTTCTTTATGGCGTAGTTTAGCATGCTTGCTATTCAGTCATCTTTTTCGGCCAATTGCAGGGTTTGTTTTGGCCCTCTAGCCTATCCGAGGCTCCGAATAACTTCAGCCAATAGCGATCGATTTAACGGATGACTGACACATCTTTTTCAGCCAATTGCAGGGTTTGTTTTGGCCCTCTAGCCAATCCGAGGCTCCGAATAACTTCAGCCAATAGCGATCGATTTAACGGACGACTGACACATCTTTTTCCGCCAATTGCAGGGTTTGTTTCGGCCCTCTAGCCTATCCGAGGCTCCGAATAACTTTAGCCAATAGCGATCGATTCAAATGATGATTGACACATTGGTTAGCCAATGAAACGCCGGTATATACATTTCAGCATAAACCGCGGACTACTCCACGTTCGGGGAAAATCGAGTCGGCGGCTGTTGCGTAAGTTGCGAGACCTTGCGATTTAATATTGAGCCATATATAAGGCGCACTGTATTATAAGGCGCATGGTCAGCTTTTGAAAAAAATTAAGACTTTTAGGTGCGCCTTATAGTGCGGAAAATACGGTACATGCTCAGTATCTATAATATTGTTATTTGGATCGATCTGTCTGGATTTAATTCGGAATCCTGTCTGAGAATATGATTTCATGTGCACGGTATGTGGCGGACCAAATGTGCTGTTCAAAATTCTTGAAGTTTACTGGGTCGGAGAACTTTAATAATATCGTACCATCCCCATTAATCTGATTTGTATTTGTGCAAACTAAGACCAGCATGAGTACTACAAGTATTTAACACATAATGAAGTATAGTAACATTTTAAAATGCGATTTTTAAAACTGCAGAGATAATGCTACAAGTCCCACACCGTCCTCATTAATTGAAGACAATCGAGTATTGAAAACAGCGGGTACTGTACTAATTTGATGAATGACCTTGCGGTTACCTCAGGCGGCTTGTGTCGGTTATCATTAGCAGTTTTGGAGTTAGCCAGATAATTGCAACCAGTAGGGGTGGGCGGATCGATCCGGATATCGATATTAGAGATACTAAGCAAGGATCAGATCAATACTATTGTCCTGGGATAGGTACTTAGCTCTTTCGCCAATTTCTTCAAAGCACCGCTTCTCTTTGTCTCTCAACCAGTACCCTAGGCCATTCCAAGTGTATGCCTGAGTGTGTGACTGACAGGCTCACTTAGCAACTCTCCCTACCAGGCCTGCTGCCTTTTCATGCCTGCTAGGATGAGGAAAAGGCCAAAAAAGGCCAAAAATGTAACCACCCCATAGGCTGAAAATACCAAGAGGCAGATAGTGCAGCGTTGTGTGGACTCTTTTTAAACCTAATAGAAGGACAATGTCAAGTGTAATTTGTTTCCTAAAGTGCTTTGCTACTGTGGCAACACCATAAATTGACATAAACACCAAGAAAAATCTCACCCTGTAAAGAGCAACGAGCTGCAAACAACCTGCAAACCCGTTGCCACAATGGTAACAAGGCCAGTGAGACAAAAATTATGATTTTGGGGATTATTAACTTTATTTTAAAAATATTGTGCAGTGGAAGATACTGTCCCGGATCCTGTATCCTGTATCGATCCCTTATCCAAGTACCGTTATCCTGTATCCTGTATCTGGTATCGATCCCGTTTGTCCCGTCCTGTCCGGTATCCTCTTAGTTATCGATCACGTCTGTCCCGTATCCTGTATTGTCCCTCATCAAGCCCCGTCATCCTGTGTCCTGTATCCGGTATCGATCTTGTCTGTCCTGTCCTGTATCCTGCTCGTCTGGGCCTGGCTTCCTGTTTTCCCCCGCCTGACTTCTCTTCCCCGCTTCTCCTGCCCAGCAATCGCTGAATCGCTGGCGTTTGTGTTCACGCGCATGACTGCTCCGCTTCCGTGAATAAAGTTTGGAGTGAAAACATTACGTGTTTGGGTCTACTGTCTGTCCGGATTCTGACAGCTTTGGTGAATTACCCTCCTCTAATGATCATGGTAATATTCAAGATACGAACCGCTTTTGACCGTCAGTAAAGATAACGCGGTTGTAACAGCGTAAAAAGTAATTTGTTAGATTACAACGTGACTAAAAAAAAATCACGCCGTTACGTAACGTGCATGTTTATAACGGTTTTATTCTCAAAACTGCTAGCATCACATGATTCAGATATCTTTAAGGCCCTGACGGCCCACCACTGGTCATAAATCTGTACAATGAAGCCAAGATTTCACACCAAAGAGATTTCAACTGAAAAGGGATTTTGAACATTGGTTCCAGTGTAAAACAAGTTGCACTTAAGTGAAAATGTCATGCTTCTTCGAAACGCCCTCTGCAGAAAATCGTGCACCTCAATACTTGGAAGACTCGAGCGCAGGGTTGGGTGGGGTTACTTAAACTTGATTACTTTCAATTACTTTTGGATTACTCCAACACCAAATATGCTAATAAAAGACAAAAGAAACTAAATAGGAATAAAATGATGACTCACAACACGTGGTAAGCTTTCTCTCCTGGCTTTGATCTCTTTGATCTCCGGCAAAACGAACATAAAATGCGACAGAAACAAAATGAAAATAAATCCAAACAGCTTGCCTACATCATTTTTGCCGTTCCATGTATTCCGTTACTCCCCAAGCTTTAGTCATTTTATTCATATTTAGTTTCCTTTGTCTTTTATTAGCATATTTGGTATTGGAGTAATCCAAAAGTAGTTGAAAGTAATCAAACTAAAGTAACCCTACCCAACCCTGCTCGAGCGCACACGCCAGTGGTATGTCCCAGTCAAGCACATTAATGGTGTCGTTCGTAAAGATCAAGCCCACAGTCAGCAAACTCCGAGTCTCAGCCATCATTCACGTCGGAACGCGATCCAGAGATTACCGCACCGGTTCCGCTGCGTTGCCAACGACCACAATATCTTACCGCATGTGGAAAGCATGCACACAAATGGAGCTCTCATAAATGACTGCAAGGCCGAGTTTAAGCACAACTACTGAACAACTCTATTGTGTTCTTTCAATGGATTTTTTCTGCTATAATTTGAATGACGCACGTTGTTCCATATTCCTCATCCTATGGGACAGACGGAATCGATACAGAATACAGGATAACGGGGCCTGGATGAGGGATCGATACAGAATACGGAATTGATACCGGATACAGGATAACAGGGCTTGGATCAGGGATCGATACAGGATACGGGACAGACAGGATCGATACAGGATACAGGATAACGGGGCTTGGATCAGGGATTGATACAGGATGCAGGGCAGACGGGATCGATACCGGATACAGGATCATTTTGCAAACTTCAAGAATATATAAATACAATTTTTAAAAAATAATTATTTCTGGTCAATGAAAAAGCCAACGGAGTCAAACCAAAACAGCAGCAATGTAACAAGGTGGGCGATAACTGGGAATTATGGTATTGATCCGATCCAAGTAAACACATAATAGTACCCATTTCGTTGTCACAATATGTTAACCCATTTTCTAACAATGACAATAAAGGTATATTCTATTCTATTCTATTCTATCAATCCCAGTCCGATAATTTATTTTTGATTTGATCAGGATCATTGAATAATTAACCCCATCTGAGTTTATATTTAAGATAAACACAGCACAAACCATTAAACCTAACCCTAAGCCTAACCCTAACCCTAAACCCTAAGAAATATGGGGCCTACAGACAAACAGCAAATGGACACAAGCAGAAAGACGCAAGGCAGAAAAAGACTGGATAGGAAAAATTAACACTCTCTATCCAGATGGACTAAACGAACGCAGGTAAGACAAGAAACGCTCCAGTTTCCTGAATGGCCAGTGCAGAAACTTAGTTTCCCAAGGACCTCCAATTTTTTGGGGGGGACCTTGAGAAAATAAGATTGCTTCCTAACCTAACCCTAAACCCTAACCCTAACCCCAACACTAAAAATGTTTCTTTTTTGTTGTTAAATGACTGCAATTTAAGTAAACGGTGTCAAAAATTAATACTATATTTATTTAAATACAATATTTGTTTCAGAGCAAAAACCAAGCGAGACAAACCTAAAAAAATAGCAATATAATAAAGAAGTCCTTGTAACTTTGTTGCCATAATGACAACAGGTTTACAAGTTTTGTTCAGGAACAGTAACATATTGAGATTTTTTTATTGCAGCTTGTAGGGTCGATTTATTTGTATGTGTTTATGTAAATTTGCCACAGTAGCGGACCACTTTTCCACACATATTACACTTGTCCCTTTCTATTGTTAGAAAAAAGTCCACACTGCCCTAGGCTTCTTGTTTTCTTCTCATTTTCTAGCCCCTGGTTGGGAACAAAGATTTGGCTCTCTTTTCTGCCTGGCAGGCAAGATGCAGCAGCAGGCCAGGTAAGTAGAGGTGCTAAAAGCGTGCCTGTCAGTCACACACTAAGGTTTAAACTCAGAGAGTGGCCGAGGGCGCTGGGTGAGAGAGGGAACGACGGCTGAATTCATATAAAAAAGAGGAGCTTTGAGGAAATTGGCGATCAATCCCAGATCAATAGTATCGATCCGATCCAAGTACTTGCATGGTATCAAAAATATTGGTGCTTGGATTGATCCACCCTTCATTAATTCCCATTGTAAACTCGTCCGATTGCTGTGTTGCAGTAACTGAGTGAAATATTGCAGATTTTGGTGATCAGCAATTTATGATCCGCCTCAAATTGTATTTAAAAAAATGCTTAATTATCACACAAAACATTTTTTCTATTCGTCATCTTCCAGCAAGAATTGTTTAAACTGTAGTGTTCTTCGTATAACATCATGTAGAACATCTAGTCCTCTCTCAAGAATATTGTTTTTTTTTTGCTTGGACTCCTACCCTCTCTTTCCACCAACTTTTACGATACTGACTTTAGATTTATGACCACCGTCTCAAACCAGAAATGCGTCATAAAAGCTGACCGATCCCCTGATCAAGGTCTGCTGCGATATTCCCAACAAGACCATCCAGAATTTCATCATAAGCAGTGCCAGACGTTGGAGAGAATATCTCCAAGCTAAATCATGTTTCAAAGATTTTAAATACATTGGATCAATTCATATAAAAATTCCACTAAGTTCTGGACCAGATATTGCAAAAATATGGCCTGTGGGTCAGATTTTACGCGTTGGATGGTATAATTTGGTCCACTGTAAATTACTAAGTATTTTTTTTAAAAGCAAGCTCATTTCTAGAAATGAAAGAGAACAGAGCGATAGACGGAGACGGAGAGACCGAGAGACAGGGAGAGAGAGAGCGAGAGACAGAGACAGAGAGACAGAGACAGAGACAGAGAGAGAGACAAAAAGAGAGAGAGAGAGAGAGAGAGAGAGAGAAAGAGAGAGAGAGAGAGAGAGAGAAAGAGAGAGAGAGAGAGAGAGAGAGATAGAGAATTTGGTCTGCTGTAAATCACTGAGTATTTTTTGAAAAAGCAAGCTCATTTCTAGAAATGAAAGAGAACAGAGCGTTAGACGGAGATGGGGAGACGGAGAGACGGAGAGACAGAGAGACAGAGAGACAGAGAGACGGAGAGACGGAGAGACAGAGAGACAGAGAGACAGAGAGACAGAGAGACAGAGAGACAGAGAGACGGAGAGACGGAGAGACGGAGAGACGGAGAGACGGAGAGACGGAGAGACAGAGAGATGGAGAGACGGAGAGACGGAGAGACAGAGAGAGACAAAGAGAGAGAGAGAGAGAGAGAAAGAGAGGGAGAGAGAGAGAGAATTTAGTATGCTGTAAATTACTGAGTATTATTTGAAAAAGCAAGCTAATTTCTAGAAATGAAAGAGAACAGAGCGATAGACGGAGACGGAGACAGAGACTGAGATAGAGATGGAGAGAGGGATGGAGAGAGAGAGAGAGAGAGACAGAGAGAGAGAGAGAAAGAAATACTACTACAGTTGCTTTGTGAGTGGTGCCAGGCTTGGGTGACATCAAGTGGACAGATATAAAACTACAGCTCATTTTTCTTTTTCTTGCGCTTCTCTTAGTGATGTGTTGCGGGCCGGATTAAAACCCTCGGCGGGCCTGATCGGTCTCGTGGGACACACATGCCCTTGGAAATGCACTTAACTGTAATAACCAAAACAGGGTATTGCAACAAGCTGTTGTGAATCCTCCAAACAGATGAAAATACTTGCATGGAGGATGAGAAACAAAGCTGATAAACACCAAAAGTGACAATTTTCATAAGCTCGCTGAAGCTTTCAAATGAGGGATAGTTGAAATGTCCTGGCTCTGGGTCTGCTTCTATTGATTTGGTGCGTTGTTTATGGACTTGCTTGCCAAAGTGAATCGTCTGTGTCCTCTGTTTTGATCGTTTGTTACAAAGAGACGTCTTCTGCGACTGTTGGGGGGGAAATTAACAGCAATTCTATGAACTGTGGTTATTTTTTGATTCAACTTGTGCTTGGAATCACCTTCCCTTTCCATTTTTATTTCACCTTTAACCCCTTAACGGTCCTTCGAAATTCACCTAAAATCCCAATTTAAGACGTACCCAAAGTCAATTGAATGCTGTTCTTGGAACTTTTGGAGAATAGAGACAATTTTGGTCTCTTTTGATAGGTAACACTGCGACGTTTTGTCTCAAACTGAAATAATCACTGTAAGTGCAACTAATTTTGTCTAATCTAAGTTGTAACACACAGAAATAGAAGTTTTTTTTTTATTCTCGCTAATTTTTTTTTTGCAATCACATGTCGGCATGGGCATCTTAGGTAGAAAACAGCTTGGACAATAGCTGTTATATACCAGTTCACATGTGATTACAATCTCAGAAATTCAACATTGTATTTTACACATTTATGTAGTATGTCAACGCGTTTTCAAAGGTGGACATTTGAAGACAACCAGTTTCCAGCCCTAAAACCTTTGCAACCGTGTATTTTACTTTGGCCAATTTTTAGACATCGTGAAAGAGTTGTAAATGTTTGACATTGATTGGCTACCCATGCGTAATAGTCGTGTGTAAAAATGAATCCCGAGTTACATTTGCGCACATTTATTTTCGTCCCTGATTTGAACACACCCCGTAAAATTGTATAAAATTACAAGGGAATTTCAATCATTCACTATTGACTAAAGATTTCTGAATCCAATGTTGTTATGTCCGTTATCTCAATAGCAGGCCCATGTAGGCTAATGCTGGCTGTGGACCGTGCAAAAAGCCCTGCTATTGGTTAAGAAAGATCGGAGGCTAACGGCTGTGTTGGAAATCGTCTGACAAGTCTGGTTATTTTTTTTTAAGGGGAATTATGGTACGAAACAAAATGCTTACAAAAAAGATCGTCAAACAATGTAGGAATGCTTTTAGGCTGAATTTTTTAAAATCTTTTAGCATTATCATGTGTTTTGGAGGAAATATTTAACACAGTTGGATTCCCTGGACGGTCCTGGATGAAACAAGCCTATGTTTGCAGCTGACTACGAGAGCACGTTATCAGTTTTCAGATTTCTTTTTTTCAGAATGACACAGTCTGACGGCCGCCGTAAATCAGTTTTCTAGTATTTCAAGTCAGTGACGGTACCACTAAACAGCATTCTCTGTGCTTTATCAACTAGGAGAGACCCTTGCAGACCCCCTACAATTAATTGCTAAATGGTTTAGTCCATTAATTCATTGATTTCAGAAATCTGCCCAAAGGCTTTCACAGGTAAATCTGAAGGCCCTTGCACCATAACAACAATGTTCATAAAGACTTGATTTTACCCAATCAGATTTTGAGTTGGCAAAATCAACGCCGTCTTGAAGGCGTAGGGAACGGTTAGCTAGGGGACGGTAATGCACCATAGTATAAAATATATTGTTCTACTTAATCATAATGGCATTTTTTTCATTCTGTAGTGAACTTTCATTCATTTGAACTTTGAACTTTTTATACTAAGCAACTTTATTGTCAAACAACTCAATATTTCTGTAAAACACACATCAACATGATAATTTGTTCAGTGCTCTAACAAATTAACTATGAAATGCAAAAATAAACTTTGAATTTTAGATGTAAAAACACATTATCCTTGTCATAGGATCCAATCCAGCTACCAGCCTTCCTGTGCAGAGTTTGCATGTTCTCCCCGTGCTTGTGTGAGTGTCCTCCGGGCACTCCGGTTACCTCACACATTCCAAAATCATGCATTTCAGGTTAATTGGCCGGTCCATATTGTCCCTAGGAGTGAATGAGCGGGTGAGTTGTCTCTCTCTGTGTGCCCTGCAACTGGCTGGCAACCAGTTCAGGGTGTCCCCTGCCTACTGCCCGAAGATTACTGGGATGGGCTCCAGCATTAGCAACCCTTGTGCGGATAAGCGGTGCTGGAAGGACATTATTCCTGAAAAACACAGGAAACATACGTCAAAATATTTACAGACGTACGAATAAAAATAAAATATATATTTATACCACAGCCATATCCCCCTAGTGGGAGGTGGCTAGAGTCATTTCTGACTCTTTTTGGGAGATTGATTTAGAGGAGGGGATTCCCAGCCCCCTCGGTGAACCCAACTGAGGTGTTGGGAGTCATTAGGTGACCAAACCCCCCAATTCCAACCCCTAATGCTGAACGCTAACCAGGGAGGCATCGGGTACCAATGTTTAAGTCTTAGGTATGACTCGGCCGAGGCTTGAACCACAACCTCCCAGTCTCGGGGCGGGCGCCATACCCCCAAGGCCACCGAGCTGGTCTTGAAAAAAAAATAAGCCCCGGGTTCGATCTCCGGCATCTCCACTTGGGGCAGCACGGCGCCGCAGTGGTTAGCGCGTGTCCGGCACAGTTCTGAGGTCATGAGTTCAAATCGAGCTACCGACCTTCCTGTGCGGAGTTTGCATGTTCTCCCTGTGCTTGCGTGGGTTTCCTCCGGGCACTCCGGTTTCCTCCCACATTCCAAAAACATGCATGTCAGGTTAATTGGCCGGTCAAAATTGTCCCTAGGTGTGAATGAGCGAGCAAATTGTCTGTCCCTGTGTGCCCTGCGACTGGCTGGCAACCAGTTCAGGGTGTTCCCTGCCCACTGCCCGGAGATGGCTGGGATGGGCTCCAACACCCCCGCGACCCTACTGAGGATAAGCGGTGCAGATCAAAAATAAAATACAAACCAATTAAAACCTTTTTTATACTCAACGAATTTTATGTCGACAACATGGAATTTTTTTAAATGAATATTGACCAATCACAAGAGACGCTTTCTCTTTCTCTCTCTCTCTCTCTCTCTCTCTCTCTCTCTCTCTCTCTCTCTCTCTCTCTCTCTCTCTCTCTCTCTCTCTCTCTCTCTCTCTCTCTCTCTCTCTCTCTCTGTATTTCTCCCTGCCACCCTCTTCATCTATCTTTCTTTCTCAGTTTTTTGTTTCATACTCTTTCTTTTACTGTCTCCATTTTCTCTTTTTCCCTTTCTTTTCTTTCTTTTTCTCTCTTTTTACTTGTCCACACTTTTCTCTTTCTTTGTGTCACTTTCGCTTTCTCTCTCCCCTTCTATGTGTCCCTTGCTCTATTTTTTTCTTTCTTTGTCTCCCTTTATTTGTTTCTTTCTTTCTCACTATTTTCTCTCATCCTCTTTCTTTTATAGTGTTGCACCACGTTTTGCCTTGCCTTAAATGTGATGTCTCTGTGAATAAAGGATAGTCATATCCTGTTATCTTTTTTGGAACCCTTTTCTTGGTCATTTTCTTGATTGGTGGGTAGCCGTCTCCTATTGTTTACTTCCAGGAGCTGGCTCATAGACAATACATCACTCGAGGCCATCACTGAAGGCCTAGGTGTAAACTGCACGGTCGGCCACTGATACCAGGTGCAATTCATATAAATGAATCTTTAAAACGAAAATGTAATCTCTCAATGCATGCTAGTAACTAAATCTGTCAACTCAATCAGAGTTAATCAATCTCAGTTCCGAACCATGTGGGATTGAATCGCTCCAACGGCAAAATAAAAGGTCCAGCCGTGCCGGTGAAGTACCATTTTGATGGCATCGGGATGAGATCTGGATCTTCAGACAGTTTTCACTTTCCTGGCCAGCTTTCAGGCTGGGCATGATCATTAAGCAGCGAGAAACTTGTGCCAGTTGGGCTCAGAGCGGACTTGGAAATGGAAATAATTGCCTTTTTTGGCATGAGCAGAACCCTCGTCAGCACTGTCGGTGTGCAGAAACTCATCTTTCACGCCTCAAAATCTCTGCTAATCATTTTAATCAAAAATCTGGCTTCAATTCAGTTATTCACACTGACCTTGTGTTTTGTATATTGGTTTTTCTCTCGACTCCACCTGAATGTGCGTCATTCTTCCCACCCGCATTCAAATAATAAGAGTGCCTAAAGCTATAAGCGTTTCAATTAGACACGTATTCAATAAGTTTGTTCCAACGCTGATTTCATCAGAACCTTGGCAACCAGGAAACAACAGGGAGGGATCGATGCAAATATCGATATTATCGATACTAAGCAAGGACTCGGATCGGATCAATACTGTTCTCCTGGGATCGATACTTCACTCCTGCCCAGATTCCTTTAAAGCGCTGCTTCTCCCTCTTTAACACAGAGCTCTCAGCAACTCTTTGGGTTAATGCCTTAGTGTCTGACTGACAAGCACAGTTATAGCAACCCTCCCTACCTGGCCTGCTGCTGCATTCGACCTGCCAGGCAGAAGAGAGGGAGAAATATATGTGCCCATCCCTACCGAAAGCTACGGTAGGCGCTGCTTATTGTGGATTTATTTCATAGAAAAGCACAATGCCAAGTGTAATTTGTGTGGTCTGAAACAGTGGCAACACCATAAATTTACATAAACACATGGAAAAAAACTCACCCAGCAGAGAGCAACGAGCTGCAACCAAAAATGTAAACATGCTGCTGTTCAGGAATAAAACCTGTGAATCCGGTGTCACTATATAATGTTAAATGTTTTTATATTGTATTGTTAGCACTTTTTGACATTATTTTCAATTATTTTGCAATGGAGAGTATACTTGACATGTTTATATTATTAAATTTGTATTTTTGTTTTATTTCAGGAGCTGAAGTGAGACCTGTGCCTGGATGGAGTGCCAGAGAGGGTGGTGAAGGACTGCGCGGACCTGCTGGCTGGGGTGTCAACATCTTCCACCGGTCCCTATCACAAGTTCCATTCCACCCTGCCTCAAGACCTCCACCATCATCCCCGTTCAAAAGAAGTAATCAATGGTCGGCCTAAATGACTAAAGCCATGTTGCACTTATGCCTGTTTTCATGAAGTGCTTCGAGATGTTGGTTCAGCATTTCAAACGTTCCCAAACTGGATCCATCTTTGCCTACAGGCGACATGATAAATACTGCTCTTAATGCTGCGCTGGGCCATATAGAGAAATAACCTATACAAGAATTCTCTTCCTGGATTTCAGCTCTGCGTTCAACACCATTGTCCCAGAGAGTCTGGTGGAGAAACTCTCCTAACTGGGGCTCTCCTCCTCTGTCTGCACTTATGGACTTTCTCTCAAACTGCCCGCAGGCTGTGAAACTTGGCTGCCATGACTCTTCCACCCTGACACTGAGCACCGGATCCCCCTGAGGTTGTGTGCTGAGCCCTCTTCTGTTCATCCTGAATATCTCAGACTGTTCACCGAACCACCCCACAAACACGATTGTGAAGTGTGCCGACAATACCACATTGGTGGGATTCGTCACTGATAGGAATGAGACAGCATACAAAAGTAGGTAGGAATGCTGAAGATGTGGCTTTTGAAAAATAAACCATTACTCAACAACAGAAAATCCAAGCAAGTCATACTTCTCGTCAGGAGGGCCAGCACAGACCCAGGCCCACTCATCATCATTGGAGACTGTGTGGAGAGAGTTCATTACTTCAAACTCCTGGGCATGCATATCTCCTGCGACATCTCCTGAACTGCCAACATCAGTGCTGTGGTAGAGAAGCTCCGGTGGCAAATCCATTACTTGAGAGTTCTCAGGAGGAACAACCTGGAACAGAAGCTACTAGTGTCCTTCTTCAAAGCCTCAGTGGAGAGCATAAAGACAATTCAATTGGTCACATAGCCGCTTTGTCATTTGACTCTCTTGGCTTTTGTTCTGAAACAGTTCTCATCTCATCTTATCAGCCGTACCGCTTATCCTCATTAGGGTCGCGGGGGGGCTGGAGCCCATCCCAGCCATCTCCGGGCAGTGGGCAGTGGACACCCTGAACTGGTTGCCAGCCAATCGCAGGGCACACAGGGACAGACAACTCATTCGCTCATTCACACCTAGGGACAATTTGGACCGGCCTATTCACCTGAAATGCATGTTTTTGGAATGTGGGAGGAAACCGGAGTTCCCGGAGGAAACCCACGCAAGCACGGGGAGAACATACAAACTCCGCACAGGAAGTCTGGAGCTGGATTTGACAACCACTGCGCCGCCGTGCCGCCTAATTTAAAAGTATAAAAAATATAAATATATCATCACAACTGTTTCAGAGGCAGCACGGCGGCGCAGTGGTTAGCGCTTGTGCGGCACAGTTCATGTCTTGGGAACCTCCTGCGTGGGTTGAGATACTTTTAAATTAAATAGAATAGAATAGAATATACCTTTATTGTCATTGTTACAAAATGGGTTAACATATTGTGACAATGAAATTGGGCATGACACTCCAGTCTCACACATTCACAGTGAGGTAAAGATTGAATTGTAGTTATTTCCAAGCAAAAAGTATTACATTGGTATCAATCGATACTACCATGTGTTTGCTTGGACGGGTCAATACTAAAAATCCTAGTATTACCCACCCCTAATCCTCACACCTCAAAACATGGGTTAAACCTGGTCCCAATGAATCTTGATGTACTAAACCAAATAAAGTTGTACTGTTCCGGTATATGTAATAGTCCACATAAGGCTCTGTGCTACTGACACATTACTCATTTTGTTGGGTCACTTATTTGGTCATCCAGCAGACTACTTGTAGTAAGTAGCGTAAAGTGCGGTGTCTGGACTTCATTTGAATTCAAGTGTGACATAATGGCTCAAAGTCAACAATGTTTCCAGATGTTCAACCAAAAATTTTTATTGAGGTTGTTCATAGACAAGGAAAGGGAGGTGTCTGTTTTGGGGCGGCAGTAGCTCAGGAGGTAGAGCGATCGTTTTAGGATTAAGGGATCCCAGTTCGAATCCCGGCTTGTCCGTGTCCTTGGGTAAGACATTGAACCCCTAATTACCCCCAATAAGCAGGTTAGCGCCTTACATGGCTGCACAGATCACAGCCGCTATTGGGAAATGTGAAGCACAATGTAAAGCGCTTTGGGAAGTCTTTGACTTGAAAAGCGCTATAGAAATGCAGATCATTTCATTTCATTTCATTTTGTAAGAGGGCGGAAGAAAGTATGGCACGAAAGTGGAATAAAGAAATGTGGGCTAACTGAATAAGCGCAGCTTGATTTAGTCTGGCTAGCGCATTTCGGCTTAATTGGTTGCCCGTTTGCAGAGCCAGGATAAAATGGACGCGGCTATGTCAAGCCAGCAGTAGATATTTCAGATAAATGCGCGTTCAGAGCAATTTCAAATTCAGAGACACCTCGCTATTTTGTGCATCGGTTATCGCTGGTTCATTGCTTTGTGGATTTTGGATTGAATTCGATCATCTTTGTAGCCATTTTTATCAACGTGCTATGCAAAAAAACACAAGACCTGACAACAATATATTTACTACATAAAAGACAATATAAGTTGACTTAGCTATGAAATGATTGTTGCTATAATACAGTCAACACAGTTTAACAAAATGACAATGTAGTGTCAGAACCAGAACGGAGACAGGACCCACTTGCGTCACGTTGGTCTTATTGGAAAAAGGAAAGCGTTGCACCCACGATCAGGTGATCACTGGGCGCAAGAAGCAGGTCGCTCTGAACGCGGAAATGGGACTCCTGTGGCGAGCGATGGCGGTGTCGGGAACGGAAACACGGGTCAGTAGCCAGAACGGGAGAGCAAAAACGTGGTCGGGGTCAAAAACGAGTCCAAAGCCAGGAGAGGAGAGTAGACGTGGTCAGGATCAAAAAAATGTTTGAAGCCGGGGAACAGACGGGAGCAAAAACAGGTGTGAGTCAGGGTCGAAAAAGGCTTGCCTAGAGTAAACTGAAATTCGCAGACAGAGGAGACAGATAGGAGTGTGTTTAAATAGGGACAGGGAGCCAATCAGAGTCCGAGGCAGTTGGCGCCAATGGGCGGGAACAGGTGTATCACATCGGTAATCATGACATGTAGCCTATATGTAAAATTTAAATGCAGTACAATAGCTAATATAAAAGCTGTAGAGAAAAACATCACCGTAGTAACTAAGCTGAGCTAAATTTAAGACGCTTTCATGCAACAGACTATGGGCTAAATTTAGGCTAGATGATAAATATATCCTAAATTAATCCCTTATCTTGGTTTCATGCAATGCATCCAAGGTGCAGGTCCCAATAGCCATTGGTAACATCTTGAAAATATCATATCACTTTGTGATCCTTGACTCTGAGGTCTCATTTATGTAGTGGATTACAGTTGTTCAATGGTCTGAACTAGTTTCTGGCCCATGTTGTACTTCCACATGATGGCCCACAGGGTGGCTTGCCATAATCTGCCTTCTTGAAATAAAAAAAGACATGATGGTTGCTCTGTTGTTGTTGAAACTTCTCACATAGGATGCCCAGATTAAAAATCTGTCCTGTTGTGCTCTAACCTTGCCCCAAACCTCCCAGTTCATCGGCTACAATGAGGTTTCAGTCTGTTTTACCAACATAAAATGCCTTGTTTGGACTAGTAGTAGTGTTTGGGAATCTTGTTGATTCTGCCAAGTGTTTGTTGTTATCTGCTGTGTTTAAATTTCTTTTCATGATAAAGTTTGAACTTTTTAAATGTGAATGCAATGACAAACTGTGTTTCTTGACATTTTATCAATTGAAAAACAGTGATATGGAGTATTCCTGAAATGACTTGACAATATCCATCCATCCATTTAACTATCAATTTTCCAATACCAACTGTTTTTAGGCAAGATCCTATTTGGCCTAATAGGATAGTTTTCCCTGGATTCTCTCAACTGGTTGCTGATCTTAGCCTGAAGACAGTAAAAACAAATCCTTAGATGGGCTGGCAGGGGATGTTTGTTCTGAGCCCTTTGAGGTAGCTCTTTCTATATACATTGTGGCATGACTTGGTTTTAACGGTACAACTGGAGTAAAAGAGTAAAGAAAGAGTCGAGCATTGAAACATAGCCTATTGTGTTGTTTTACCAGGAAAGAGTTTCTGCCTAAAATACTCTCATTATTGTAGCAGGTTAAAGTATACCACTACAGAAGAACCCACATTGGAGCTTTAATGGTCTATTGTATGTTCCCATCAATCAAAGTCCTTTCTGCCAATGAGCATGGCCGCCTGTTGCAACTTGCCAGGTCAGTTTACCGTGTAATTACCTGTTAAACAGCCGTCCCCAGTCACTTCCTGCAATTAAGCATGCACATAATCGGAACACCTGCATCTCCATCTCGACCCCCTATAATTAAACCCCGGCTATGTGAATTTGCTTTCAAGGTAGGTGGACTTTGTTGCACAGCCTTGGTTTGCCCCAGAGGTTCTTTTCTGTTTGCTTTCACAGACTTTAGTTCTTATTTGCCCAACAATAATATTAGTTCTACAGTATGTGTGACCAAGTGCCTTTAACAAATCGAGTTAACTTGAGGTTGAGGGGAATAGTAGCACATTTCCATCTGAGAGTCTGGAGTTAATTTCAGAAAAATTGAGATAGAATTCCAATAGAATTAATATACAGACGCTCCCCTACTTACGACCATTCGACTTACGATAAACGGTAGATTGCTGTAAATTAGATTTTGTATTGTGTGTACCTTTTTTGAGTAGAGGACAATACTGTAGTGCTTCTTTCCCCTGCTACCGACGTGTGGTGGCGCTGTGAAAGGTCACCCAGCATCCACCCCGAAGAGGAAATCCGGCCTCCACTTCCTGGTTCGTGTGTAAACATAACAACGTGTACTCTATCGCTAGCGCGCGAAGAACTTCGACGTTTTTTATTGTTTAATATCTTGTGCATCCTTCAATATGGTTGGTGTAAAAGTGTAAGGAAGAGGTGAGCCATTTCTTTTGAAATGAAAGTGGAATAAGAAAGCTTGGTGCGGTTGAGAAACTGGTTGGATCGCTAGATATAACATCGGTGAAATAATTCTCACTACAATTTTCATGGAAAAGCCTACACTTCTTGTCCATTTTTGTTTTGTTTTTGGACAGTGCCATTCTCTAATGGGTGCATTGACTGATAACTTGTTTTGTTGTGGTAAATGGTGACGAGGTTTCACGGTTTATTTTTAGTTGGACACATCATGTTGCAAATGTTGATGTTCTGGTATTGACTCTTGTCAGTGTGGAATGCTGGAGGTCAGTTCTTTTACACCTTTGCTGCCCTCTAGCAGTGGGAAGGAGTATTTGGTTTGTATTTATCAAAGGAAAATCATTTGAAACTTTTTATATAAATGAGATAAAGACTTGCTTATTTTTACATACTTAAAATATCTAAATTGAAGATATTGGGGTTGGGGATGAGATCTTGCCCCAGGTGGAGGAGTTCAGGTATCTTGGGGTCTTGTTCACAAGTGAGGGTAGGATGGAACAGGAGATCAACAGACGGGTCGGTGCCCAGCGTCTGCCGTCATTCTAACCCTGTACCGTTCCGTCGTGCTACTGGTCGATCTACGTTCCTACCCTCACCTATGGTCATGATCTCTGGGTTATGACCGAAAGAACACGATTCCGGATACAAGTGGCCGAAATGAGTTTCCTCCGCAGGGTGTCCGGGTTTTCCCTTAGAGATAAGGTAAGAAGGTCAGTCATCCGGGAGGGACTCTGCGTAGAGCCACTGCTCCTCCGCATTGAGAGGAGCCAGTTGAGGTGGCTCGGGCATCTGATAAGGATGGCTCCTGGACGCCCCCCTCGGGAAGTGTTCCGGGCATGTCCCACCGGCAGGAGGCCCCTAGGGCGACCCAGGACACGCTGGAGAGACTATGTCTCTAGGCTGGCCTGGGAACGCCTCGGGATCCCGTCGGATGAGCTGGAGGAGGTGGCTGGGGATAGCGACTTCTGGGCTTCCCTTTTAAGGCTGCTGCCCCCGTGCCCCCATGGATGGATGGATAGTTCGAGGGCAGTGGTAGCATATTTCCATCTGAGTTATTTAAATTATTTCAGAATACTGTATTTAGATACAATTATAATCAAGTTTATTTAGTTCAGTATACCTTGACCTAATATAGTTTTGAAATGGGAATGGGGACCTTTTTTTTTAACAAAAAAGGAAAAAAAACATTTTCCAGTCTGCAGACTAAATTTTCAGAGGAGCAAGCGTGCTTCTGTTAAAGTTGAAGGAACTGCAGAACCGGGTCCTATTATAACTGTTAGAGGCTTGGCATACAGAAGTACGGTCATAAAAATCTGTCTGACTTCCTAGCACGCAATATTGACTCACGCTGATTTGCCCAGACTGGATTACATGAGGATTTTGGATGTGAAATTTATTCTTCAACTCAATCACTCAATCTAAGAAAATAAACCAAAATTTAACAAACTGTCACTTCCATTTAATAGCAGTTTGGATGACACTTACAGCCTTAAGCCTTCCAAATATACAGCCGTGCAGCAGGAAAGCTCCTGCGCCTTTAACAATTTCCACTGGAAAGAAACGTTCACGCCAGGAGTATCGCGGTCACATTTTGAAACTGAAATTGTGCTGTGTAGAGATGCCAAATCCTGTTTATTGTTAAATAGATTTGCAGAAGGTAACCTGTTTATGTTCGATTTGCAGAAGGAAACTACATATTTTCTGTTATTTCTTTGACGTGGAATTTCTGCAGACGGAATAAACACCAAAGAAATCCTACAAAATCAATTTTAGAATGGAGGTCATGCCAATATTTAATATGCTTTAATTTACAGCTTACTAGGGATTGGTAATACTGGGGATTTTTGAATGGATGGTAGTATCCATAGCTCTTAATTATGTTAAGAACCAAAACAGGATCAGGACCCAATCGCGTGTCGTTCTCAGACAAGCATTTTATTTTACGGGGAATGGGGAGTCAGGCACGTTAGGCAGCAGTCTGGCGTGAAATGAAAGGAAGCCAGAGGCCGACGAGATTGATACCAATTGCCCTAGTTGATATCTGACAGAGGGGGTCGATAACGAACAGGACGGGACAGACAGGATAGATAATAAAACAGGATACCGAAAATAAACAGGATAAACTAGACGGGAACGAAAACTGGAGAAAATAAGAAACAGGACAAAAATATACGGAAAGAAAACTGGAAACCAAAATTAAACAGGACAAAATAAACGAGAACAATACCGGACAGGAAATACCAACAGAAACAGGACTGAGTCCAAACCCACGCCCTGCGGGACAGAAGATTATTGACGGGTTGACAAAGGAAGCGTGAGAGCGCTGAGCTTAAAATAGACAGAAAGCTAATCTGTTAACGAGCCGCAGCTGGCACCACACGGGCGGGGACAATTGGGCGCCATGGCAACCGTGACTAAACCAAATAAAAATAAATGAATAAAACCAATAAAGGACAATAAAGACAATAGATGAAACAGTATCAAATCAGATCCTTGTACCAGTATTAATATTTATTTTCAAATATGCATGAGTATATAATAGTTTTTGTATTCATGCTTATAATTTAAATCGATCCATTCATCCATTATCTGCACCTCTTATCCTCGCGGGGGTGCTGGAGTCCATCTCAGCTATCTTCGGGCAGTGGGCAGGGGAAACCCTGAACCGGTTGCCAGCTAGTCGCAGGGAACACAGAGACAGACAACTCACTCGGTCATTCACACCTAGGGACAATTTGGACCGGCCAATTAACCTGAAATGCATGTTTTTGGAATGTGGGAGGAAACCAGAGTGCCCGGAGAAAACCCACGCAAGCACGGGGAGAACATGCAAACTCCACACAGGAAGGTTTGATCGCACGACCTCAGAACTGTGCCGCACACGCGCTAACCACTGCAAAAAAGCAGAAATGTAAACATTGTCAAAAAGACAGTTCAAACGTCTTCCATTGCACATTTTTTTCAAAATAAAGTCAGTTGAGCATTATGATAGTGATAACCAAATCTAAAGTTGGTATCGATCCCAAGGCAACAATATAAGTCAAATCCAAGTACTTGCTCAGTATCAATAATCATCGCTATTTGGATCGATCCGCCCACCCTTATAGCTCACATGTAACCCGATTTCTTTAAAGCTAATCTTCATTTGATGCCTAAAAGAGCAGGTGGTGACCAAAAAAATGTACTGACGTCATAAAATCTCTCTGGGATCAACTGATTTAGTGTCTGGTACGTGTTGCCAACGTACACAGAGTAGAAAGAAGGACTCAGATTACACTCAGGGAAAGCTACCTGTCACAATGTTAAAAGTCCAAGGATATAAGACTGGTACTTGAGGAAACATGGTTTTAAAAATCTAAACAATAAACAAATCCATTACAAGGGTCAGTTTGGTCTTCCCAAATATGAAACTAATGTTATTTTTATTTCTTGCAAGTTCAGGGGTTGGCAACCCAAAATGTTGGAAGAGCCATATTGGAGAAAAAAACCCAAATGGGCTTTCAATAAGCCTTATAATGAATGCAACACATGCTGTATGGATCTACAGTATATTAGCTATATTAGCCTACTATCAACATGACTATGTTAGATGTAGCGCATCTTGTGGAGAGTGATGCACCACGTGACTATTTTGTTTTAGAATACCGTGTCACGGTTGCCATGGCGCCCAATTGGCCCCGCCCGTCTGGGAGCTGCAGCTCATTGACAGATTGGCTTTCCGTCTATTTAAGCTCAGTGCTCTCATTTTTCCTTTGTCAGTCCCTCAACGAACCTCTGCCCCGCAAGACGTGGGTTTTGACTCGGTCCTGTTTCCTGTCGGTATTCCGGGGAGTAACGGAATACATGGAACGGCATAAATGATGTTGGCAAGCTGTTTGGATTTATTTTCATTTGGTTTCTGTCGCATTTTATGTCAGTTTTGCCGGAGATCAAAGAGATCAAAGCCAGGAGAGAAAGCTTACCCCGTGTTGTGAGTCATAATTTTATTCATATTTAGTTTCTGTTGTCTTTTATTAGCATATTTGGTATTGGAGTAATCCAAAAGTAATTGAAAGTAATCAAGTTACAGTAACCCTACCCAACCCTGCCTATCAATATTGCCATCACCTGTGGTGTTTGCAATTCATTCCCCAAAATAAAAAACGGTATTTGCTCCCGTTTCTTAAGTAGTAGCAGACTGACCCATCCAACCCGAGCGCTGCCTTGAAGTGACGCCATGTAACCCGAGATGAGCTGAGGCTAAACTCTTTGCTCGCAACTGCGGCCAATCAGATGTTGCCTTTGAGGCACCAATCAAAGTCGGAAGTCGGAATGGTTTCCACTCAGAAGCTCCCTTTTATTTCAGTGGTAGTTGCCAGGCTCCACTGAGGGACCACTTGAGCAGTTTTGCTCCGAACACCGAGCGGAACACTTTGAGGGGAGGCAAGCGATCTGCTGTCAAAGTATAAAACCAGTTCGAGATGTTTCCTTGTGGACTGGAGGATTAAGGAGACCGTAAAGCAGCGATTGAATGTGCTCGAGTGACTTTTTTATGGAGACCAGAAGAATGGCTTTCACGCACTTGCTGCTTTTGCTCCTGTGTGTGGGGATGTTGAAGCTGCACCCGTGCGGAGCCTACTATAGTGGACCGCTCCAGCCGGAGATGTCCAACGGGACTTTCCACCACTACTTCGTGCCGGACGGCAACTACGAGGAGAACGACGACCCGGAGAAATGCCAGATGCTTTTCCGGATGACAGACGAGCGGAAGTGCCGTCCCGACGAGGACCAGGACTCTGTCATCCGGGACGACTTCACCATCATCAAGCGGGAAATCGAAGACTCGGCCCGTATGCTGGAGGGGCTCGGGAGGAGCATCTCGTACGACCTGGACGGAGAAGACAGCTACGGCAAGTTTCTGAGGAGGGAGACCACGCACATCGGAGACGCCTTCACCAACTCGGAGAAATCCCTGCTGGAGCTGGAAGTCAAGTTCAAGCAGAGTCAGGAGAGCGAGTTGAAGGAAGAGCACCGGCTCAGCGAAGACTTCCTCAACATGATCGTGAGCACCAGGGACAGCCTGAAGGAGACACAGGACATTTCTCTTGGTCTGAGGGACAAACATGAGCTGCTGTCCCTCATCGTTCGCAGCCACGGCACAAGGCTCAGTCGATTGAAGAATGAATACATGAAGTACTGAGCTAAAAAAATACTTTATGTTAGGAGTCTCAAACTCAAGCCCCGGGGGCCAATTGCAGTCCGCAATATGGCAGTTTGAGGCCCCTTGCCTTAAAGGTGGGGAGCATCATTTGAGGTGTCCTTCAAAAGCTGAAAGTAAAAATTGATCTGACTGCCTGCAAAATATGGTGTGGATATTTATGTTATGGCCTTAGAGAGTGGAATGTCTTTCTGGAGTCAGCAAAACTCAAAGTGCTGAGTTGACTATTGGAGCATTTTTTTCCACACATTTTTCCACACTTCTAACTGTCTGCAAGAAATTGAGTTGAATTCAATGTAGTTCTGGCCTGGAAGAGGGGCATGTCTTTTTGGGTAGACTGCTTAGTCAGCAAAAGCACAAGTGCTGAGTTGACTAGTGGAACATTTTTCCACACTTTTAAAGACATTGAGTTGAATTGAATGTAGTTCTGGCCTGGAAAAGGGGCATGTCTTTTTTGGGTAGACTGCTGAGTCAGCAAAAGTGCTGAGTCATTGTTATTTTGGCATTTTCACCTTTAGAGTGACCTACTTAACTGCTAGTAAAATATTGTGATCCTGGCAAAACTTATACTGACCTGGGAGAATAGAATATCTTACTAGGAAAGCTTATGAGTCAGCTTTCTTTGGCATTTTTTCACTTTTAGGGTAATCTACCTGACTGCCTGTTAAAAGATGGTTTTGATATTTAATATCGTTCTGGCCTGGGAGGAAAATGTAGTGAGCTGTTTGAATATTTGGGACACTGGGGACAAGGGTGGCAATGAATCAACCCATTTTTATGATTCATATTTTCTTTTACCATCGTATACATACTATTGTTATATTTTTAACATTTGGCGGGCCGGATTAAAAAGCCTAGTGGGCCGCAATGTGGTCCGCAGGCCACAGTTTGGATTACATGTTCGTAGTTGGTGCAAATGGAGGTGAAATTTTTGACAGTGTGCCTTCAACTGAGCATCATTATCTAAGCACGCTAAAGTACATACTGGCTGCCCTAAATGCAGGGTCGGGTAGGGTTACTTTAACTGGATTACTTTCAATTACTTTTGGATTACTTCAATACCAAATATGCTAAAAAAAGACAAAATAAACTAAATATGAATAAAATGACTCAATTTTGTGCAGGCTTGGGGAGTAACGGAATACATAGAACGGCAAAAATGATGTTGGCAAGCGGTTTTGTTTCTGTCGCATTTTATGTTAGTTTTGCCTGAGATCAAAGCCAGGAGAGAAAGCTTACCACGTGTTGTGAGTCATAATCTTATTCATATTTAGTTTATTTTGTCTTTTATCAGAATATTTGGTATTGGAGTAATCCAAAAGTAATTGAAAGTAATCCAGTTAAAGTAACCCTACCCAACCCTGCCTAAATGTAAGAATGGATCTTGGAAAGAGGCAGTGGAGGGAAAAATGTCACAGGGAACAGTTTTACCCCATCCGATGCCAACATTCTGTTCCTTATCTTGATTAAAGTTTTACACCGCACCATTAAATTACAATTAGGAGCATTACTATCCCGGGCCACACAAAAAAAAATATTTCCATTACGTATCTCTAGCAGTGGCAGACTCTGCATTTCATACGTAGGCCTTCAGTAGTGCTACATCTGAATCAATCATGTCACGGTAGCCATGGCCCCCAATTGGCCCCGCCCAGCTGTCTATTTAAGCACAGCGCTCTCACGCTTCCTTTGTCAGCCCGTCAATAATAATAATAATAATAATAATTTCCTTGTATTGTCATTCTGTGTAACAATGTACACAGAACGAAATGTCGATTGCACCTGACCCGTTGTAGCGAGCCGATGCAGCCGCAGCCAACAGAGGGCGCCGCCGACCACTTTTTAAGTCTTAGGAATGACTCGGCCGGGGCGCGAACCACCGACCTCCCAGTCTCAAAGCGGGCGCCTTACCATCTAGGCTACTGAAGGAACTTCTGCCCTGCAAGATGTGTGTTTCGACTCGGTCGTGTTCCTGTTGGTATTTCCCAGGGGCCAACACGGTCCTGAAGAGCCGCATGTCCTGCATATTTTGGAGGTTTCTCTTCTCCAACTCAGGTGATGCAAATTTTAAGTTTGTTATCAAGCTGTGCGGGAGCATGATAATGACCCAGGTGATTGGACTCACCTGTATTTGAGCAGAGAAACTCCAAAAACATGCAGGACATGCGGCTCTTGAGGACCGGGTTGGCCACCCCTGGTATTTCCTGTCCGGTATTGTTCCCGTTTATTTTGTCCTGCAGTTTTGTTTTAGTCTATTTTTGTCCTGTTTATTATTTTCTCCAGTTTTCCTTCCCGTCTAGTTTGTCCTGTTTATTTTCGATATCCTGATTCACTATCTATCCTGTCTGTCCCATCCTGTCCGGTATCGACCCCATCTGTCCGATATCAACTCGGGCAATTAGAATCGATCTTTTCGGTCTCTGGCTTCCTGTCTTTCCACGCAAGACCGCTGCCTAACGTGCATGACTCCCCATTTCCTGTGAAATAAAAGGCTCGTGTGAGAATGTCACGCATTTGGGTCCTGATCCGGTTTCAGTTTATGACCAATCCGACCCTGATCATTATTTTATGGCAATAAAACATTTACTGAAGCTACAGATGTGATACATGAAAAAAGCATAGATAATAACCTCATCAAATTAGCAATACTATTTAGCAGTAAAGCCGAATTTTACTCACCAAAAATAATTTTTAGTTGTGCACATATTCTCACTTCCTTAAAGAAGTTATCTTCTATCACCACTTAAGTTAATGCTGAAAGTCAAGCCCATCCTATTTCTGTCCCATTTTTTAAAGTTCTATTCAGGGCTGAAAAGTCCATTGACGTTTCATTACGCCTTATAGAAGGCCATAGTTCCGCCAACTCAATATCTGATTAGATACTGGTTATCCACCCTTATTTCATGCCTCAGGGCCTTCAGAAATGATTGTGAAGACCTCTGAGTAGATGTCTGACCCTGGCAAGAAGTAGTGGCTGAAATGTGATTAGTTAAATGCTTAAATATAAAAACAAACTTTTGGAAGCAGCGCAACCAGGGTCACAGCAATCAAAGAAAGCTGACAGATAGATGGAATTATTTCATTAACATTCATTGACAAAATATTTAACTAGGCCAGCAGAGAAGGCCTAGCTGACGGCCCGACACTGATCTCCATTACATTCTAACCAACAGTTTATGTCACCGTTTTATTATCTAAAATGCAATGCCAATTTCAAAAAAAGGATGTAAACCTCACTCGATGATACACTTTTTAAAATGGATCAGTCATTTTTCAAGAGAAGAGAGAATTTTATTTTCTAATGGTGTTCTTTGTATCACTATCCATAACTTTTCAAGGTTTTGGTATCTCAATCGGTCCGGAAAAATGTGGTACCGAACGTCCCTGATTCACATTATGTCTACTGGGTATTGTCACAGCAACGGTTGGGCTTATGATCATACCTCTAGGCTGAAAGTGGCGGACAAAAAAATTACTGCTTACAAAATGAGTGCTTGCTCCGGAGTTCTTTCTTATTGATGTCCAGCTTTTCTTGAAAACTCCGCCTTGAGAAAAAAATTGACAGTAGATCTGCCACCAAATGCATTCTTTCTCACCCTTTAGCCATTGTGGGTTCACAAAAATACTATTAAATCAACACAACAATATTTCTTTTTTTGTGCAGCTCGTTCTCTTCAGTTGGCACGATCATTTTGGAGGATTTTCGACCTCGGTCTGTCTAATTGCTGATGTTTCCTTACGCCTTCCAAGAATATTTTATCTAACTGAAGATCTGCCTCAGCCTTTTTTGTGTGTGTGTTCAATAGACCTTCCTGCTAACACTTAAATCATTTCGTTTTCTGCAATACATGAAGATTTTTTTCGATTTTTATGACAAACAGTCTCAGAATCTTTGAGGTTTGTCTTCTGTCATGGAAAGTATGGTCCAATAGACCACAATTCAAAACTGAACCTTACCATATAGCCCCATGAGAAGTGAGTGTTTTAATGTGGGAAAGTGTTGACTATTTTATGAGCGGTTGAGTGACAGGGGCCCGAGAAAATATATTTTGAAAGTAGTATTTTTCTCCCACGGGGCCCCAACTTCTTGGCAGGACCTCTGATTGTACCCAAACTAAGAGCAATGTCACTAAGTTTGCTGTTTGTTGTATATCTATACAGACCGATTTTATAACAGGCTTGCAGATGTTGCACGGCTTGTGCTGAATATTTAGCTCAAATGCAAGGGAGAGATATACTTGTATAATGTAAAGCATGTGTTTTATGTAAACATATTGCACGCTATCTTTAGAAGGTTTTCAATGTTTATATGTAAATTTGAAATCAAGAAACGCATATGCATCACATTATACTGCCCACGTGTGATGTTCTTACAGTATGTAGAATCAAGACTGCAGGCGGCAAACAACATATTGTATGACAAGAGAATCAGATTGTGTTGTTGTTATTTTAAATAAATGGTTTGTTAGTAAAGTTTGTTTTATTTTTTTTATGGAAAGCATGTTATGGGGTTAAAGAGTCACGCAGACACTGTTTTGTAATGAAAATTAAGTCAAACTGTATATGTCAGGACCCACTTTCGTTACGTTTCTCTCAGTTTTATTGGAAAAAAGGAAAGGGTTGCACCCACGATCCGGTGATTGCTGGGTGCGGGAAGCAGGTCGCCCTGAACGCGGAAGTGGGACTTCCGTGGCGAGCGATGGGCGGTGTCGGGAACGGAAGAACGGGTCAGTAGCCGGGACAGGAGAACAAAAAACATGGTCGGGATTGGAAACAAATCGAAAGCCAGGAGAGGAGAGTAGACGTGGTCAAGATGAAAAAACGGGTCGAAGACAGGAGCAAAAAACAGGTTAGAGTCAGGGTGAAAAAAAAGGCTTGCCTAGTGTAAACTGAGGTTCACAGACGGACTGACAACAGGTGACAGAAAGGATTGGGTTTAAAAAGGGACAGAGAGACAATCAGAGTCCGAAGCAGTTGGCCTCCAAAGGAGCGGGCACAAGTGAATCACATCGGTAATCATGACAGTACAACCAGAGACGAAGACGAACAACGACAAGTGGATAATCTATAAAAAATAAATATGCAAGAGAGTAGCTCGACCGGAATGTAATAACTAACATTTTAGGCCCGTCCTGACCTGACTTTTGGGTTAGGCTTAAGATCATACCTCTAGGCTGAAAATGGCGGACAAAAACTTTTACTGCTTACAAAATGCTTGCTTGCTCCAGAGTTGTCTGAAATTTCTTTTTGATGTCCAGCTTTTCTTGAAAACTCCGCCTTGAAAATAAATTTGACAGTAGATCTGCCACCAAATGCATTCTTTCTCACCCTTTAGTCATTGTGGGTTCACAAAAATACTATTAAATCAACACAACAATAAAAAAAATAACTGTGCAGCTTGTTCTCTTCCAGTTGGCACGATCATTTTGGAGGATTTTCGCCCCCGGTTTGTCTATTTGCTGATGTTTCCTTACACCTTCCAGCAGCCCCATTTCCACCAATTTGGAATCTGATTGGCTAAACCAAACACTTATTCAAAGACTGATGTTACTGTACACGGCCTTCGGGATTTTCCGTGAAGTCCTCTGGGTGTATTTCTGAGCCTAGCAACAACTAATGACTGAAATGTGATTCTTTTAAATGCTTGAATATGAAAGAACATATCAGGGAGCATATCTTTATTTTATTTTTTTTGTATTTATTTTTGGGGGGAATGTAATGCCTGTTGTTTTCTCCTGGTACAGTCGGTGGGAGTGAATTTTCCTAAATTAATAAATTAAATATAATATAATTTAATCCAAGCAATGTAAGGAAGATTGATCATTTGAAGGTTGATGGACAACATTTAATTGACATTACATGATTCAGATATTTTTTAGGCCAGCAGAGTAGGCCTCGCAGGCCCTGACGGCCCACCACTGAGTGATAGCGGTACCTTATTCTTCAGACGAGAGCAAGCAGTGTAATCAGCTAGTGTGCAGTCCTCCCACGTCTTCAATGACCAAAGTTTCCTTCAATGTTTGTTTGGCAATTTGTTTAGAGGTCTGCTTTAAATTAAATACACACAGAGTGCCTTCTAATTATGAGTCCTCGCCCACAGGAAGGTTTAGGATGAGCAGACAGGGAAGGGTGTAGTCTCACAAAACGTTTCTTTCCATGACATATCTCCAGTATACTGAAAACAGTGATTTACAATGGGCTTGGTGGGATTAAGAACGAATCATCACTTGACAAAAAAAGTCGTGAAAAAATAAATCAGATTTTTCCTAACTTAATAAGTAGTATTTACAAAGGATGGACGAGTACCGGTTCCTACTCACAATACCAGCCGATTTAGTGGCCATTTTACCGGAGCCTAAAATAAATAAATAGACCGTTTCTGTTAAATGAATGCAGAAGATAATTTTATCTTGGGACTTAAAGGTATATATGTTTAAATTTTTCTCTCTTTTTTGCATAGGGAAGTGAATTTTATGTACTATCTCCAGACCGAAGAGCAGCTTCAGCGACAAACTAATGTCACAGTCTTGTGCCACGGACAGACTGAGATCTTTTCTTCCTCATGCCATGAGGCTCTTTAACTCCACCCGGCAAACCACACCCCGCACATTGCATATTACCGTATTTTTATTGCAGTGTGTTCTGTGTAGCACTATCCAGATACTCTATATAACACGCTACATTGGGTATTAATACGTCACATTGGGTATTTGTGTATTGTATTATTTTTGTTAGTAATTCATAGCATCATACTCTCAGATTGTCATGATTACTGATATGACTCAGCTGTACCTCTCCTTTGGCGCCAACTCCCGCGGGCTCTGATTGGCTCCCGATCACTACTTGTACCCAGTCCTGTCTGTCCCCTTTTGTCAGTCCGTCTGCAAACCTCAGTTAACACCAGGCAAGTCTTTTTCGACCCTGAGTCCCACCTGTCCCGTTTCTTGCTCCCGTCTGCTCCCCAGCTTCGACCCGTTTTTGATCCTGACCACGTCTACTTTCCTGTCCTGGCTTTCGACCTCTTTTTGTCCCTGACCACGTCTTCTCTCCTATTCTGGCTTACGAATCTCTTCCTGTCCCGGCTACTGACCTGTTTTTCCGTCCCCGACACCGCTATCGCTCTCCACAGATGATCCACTTCCGCGTTCGGAGCACAATTCGAGTATCAGAGAGACCTGCTTCCCGCGTCCAGCAATCACCAGATCGTGGGCGCAACCCTTTCTCTTTCTTCCAATAAAACTTGAGAGAAACGCAACGCAAGTGGGTCCTGTCTCCGTTCCGGTCTTGACACAGATAAGACAGTAAGTGATGTTTGCTGTATGATGTAGTGCAATGTTTTTCAACATTTCAGTCGAGAACCCACTTACAGTGGGTCCCGGGCCTTTGCCTGGGCTAAAGTAGATGACAAATACAAAAAAATCCTGATTGGGAATCCACTACTTAAGATGGCGACAATGCCCTGCAAATGCAAATTGACATCCCCCATTTCACACCACAAATTAAGACGGGTAAAGTTTTAAACAGAAACGGGGCTGCTGGACGGGCTTCGATGATAATTATTCGTGAGTATAATCTTAGTTTCCATTTCTATGCAGATGACACTTAACTGTATCTGCCAGTGCAAGAAACTGCGCGATTAAATCTAAATTGTGGGAATTTGGAGGCCTGCCTCACTGAGATAAAAAGATGGATGTCACTTAACGTCTTGTGCCTTAACCTTGAAAGAACTGTTAATTATTGATTCAGCTCGATGTGGCATGACTTGTTCTCAAAGAGTGCTCTGAACCTTGACAACAGTAGCATCACCTAGGGCACATGTGTCAAACAGGCGGCCCGCGGGCCAGAACAGGCCCGCTAAGGGATTGAATCCGCGATACAACACTCAGAGAAGCGCAAGAGAAAAACAAGCTGCAGGTTGAAATATGTCAACTTGATGTTGCCAAACCCAGGTGCCTCTCACAAGGACACTGTACTTGTATTTATTTCTCTCTCTCTCTCTCTCTCTCTCTCTCTCTCTCTCTTTTTTTTTTTTTCCTTTCCACCCCTTTTCTCCCACTCTGTCCCTGTCTCTTTCACTCTCTGTCTCTTTTTCTCTTACTTTGTTGCTCTTTGTCTCTTTCTCTCTCTGTGTCTTTGAACCTCTTTAGCTTTGACTTCCTTTTTTCCTTTTCTCTTTCTCTCTTCATACCCTTCGCGCTTTCTTTTCTCTTTTCTCTCCTTCTGTCTTTCTATTTCTCTTTGGATTTCTTTTGTCATTTCCCTTTCTTTCCCCCCTCTCTCACGACTTTTTATCTTTTGTTTCTCACGCTCTCTCCCTCTCTCTTTTTGTCTTTCTTTGTCCTGCCCTCTCTCCTTTTCCTTCCCTCTTTCTCTTATTTCTTTATCTCTCTTTTTCTTTCTCTTTAATATACTAGTCCGGCCCCCGACAGAATGTTTGTTCTATCGTGTGGCCCCTGAGTTAAAATGAGTTTGACACCCCTGACCTAGGTTGACTCGGTGAAAAATTTAGGTGTCACATTTGACCCAAATCTGTCGTTTCAGTTATAGATTAAGAATTGTACTAGAACAGCTTAGTTCCATCTTCGCAACATTGCAAAAATTCGCCCCATGCTGTTCCATTTGAGATTAGTGCAATGAACTACTCGAGGGGCGTGTTCAGAATGTGGCCTTGGTTGGCAAGGGCCACCCCTGAAATCTGATTGGCCCCACCCTAGCTGCCACCCTGCCCCATTAGAAGGCAAGCCACGCCGCAGGCCATGATGCTGAATGTAAAACAGTACTTGAGTTACAGTTCACTTTTAAACCTGAGAGGCAGTAATGCAAAAGTAGTTTCCAGCCTGCAAAAAAACCCAAAACAAACTAGAAGAATTGACACAGCATCCCAACCGTCGACCTGCTTCAATTACTTGGAGGAAATTTGGAAGATTGAAGTAAGTACGTTTTTTGGGTTACGACCAATGTTCCCTGTAATTTTCCTTACGGGTCTGAGCGTTCACTCAAAGTCGGTGAGCAGCGCTTGAAACAACAGTGAGCAACAGCAATCCCCAGTGTGGCAACCGAGTCATTATCAAACATGTCCAAAACTTGACATCAAGTTACATTTTGCTGAGTTCCCGGCAATGCAAAATTATTTTTCTCTTTTGAATGAATTGACTCATGTACTATTGCAAAGGTTGTACGGCCTACAAACGTCGTTTGTTCTTACAATTCTTTCACAAGATATCCATTTCTTTTTATTTCCTGATATATTTTGTCGCATAATATTAACATTTTTGGGGGCTTATTTAGTCGGTTGAAAGATACAGAACTGTACTTAATCACATTTTTTAGTGGAAGTACAATGTTGGCAACAAGATTCACTTGATATAATTGGAAATTATTTGAATGCAACACAAACTTTTTCTTCTTTTTTCCGTGTTTTTTTTTCTACTTTTTTTTTAATTCGTTTAAAAAAAATCTCATCGTGTTTATTTTTTCTGGGCTGTTACTTTTTTCTTTTTGTTCTCTATTTACTTTTTTCCTACATTTCTTTCTTTTCTTTTTTCTGGCTTTTTTCTAAATTTTTCCTTCTTTTTTCTCTTCCTTTTGTTTCTTTTTTTTCTCAGCTTTTCACTACTTTTTCATTTTGGTATGTTTTTCTTTTTTGTTCTATTCCCCCCTTCCTATAAGTCATTTGTGCATAATTTGACATAATATTTGGTCATGTTGGGATTAAAGAAGCAAAAACAACCCGAAGAGCCGTTTAGGACCTGAAAGAGTTGGTTCCTTTTAGTGAGCCGAGCCGAAGAAACCGGTTCCCCGACAAACTCTATTAACTTTACTCAACTTCGTTGCCCTTCAACTCGACTTCAAAATACCGCATCTAGGACACAACGTCAGGGGAACCCGGGTATTTTTACCTTCATGCACTGTAACTTTGACTTGAGTCGCTTCTTAATTAGTAATTTTGAGCCCTCATTTTTGTGCACTGGCTAGATTTTCTTGTGCGCCGAGAATGTGCGAGCAGTGCGCAATTGCGCACGCGTGCAGCTTAGAGGGGACACTGGTTACGACACTTACTTTGGTTAAAAGCTGGAGCAGAAGAAAGCTTTCATTTGTTCCCCCGGTCTTATTTGTTATTTCATTGTATGCTAATTGGCAGAAGTCTCTCATTAACACTGTATGCAAATCTGCAAGATGAGGTCTGTGGTTTCAGGCTGATGTAACCCAATAATGCCTAGTGACAACAATCTTATAATATTTGAGGCCCAATTGTTTTTGTGTTACTTAAGTCACTCAAGGTATAAAGACCAAAACAGAGACAGGACCCACTTGCGTACGTTTCTCTCAGTTTTATTGGGAAGAAGGGAAAGGATTGCACACACGATCCAGTGATCGCTGGTCGCGGAGAGCAGGTTGCTCTGAACATGGAAGTGGTACTTCCGTGGCGAGCGATGGCGGTGTCGGGAGCGGAAAAAACAGGTCAATAACCGGGACAGGAGAGCAAAAAACGTGGTCGAAGCCAGGAAACAGACGGGAGCCAAAACAGGAGTGAGTCAGAGTCGAAAAGCTTAATTAGCGTAAACTGAGGTTCGCAGACGGACCAATAAAAGGGGACTGACAGGACAGGGTTTAAATACTGACAGGGAGCCAATCCGTTAACAAGCTGCAGCTGGCGCCACGCGGGCGGGGCCAATTGGGCGGGGCCAATTGGGCGCCATGACTACCGTGACACAAGGTGCGTTTGAGTACCATCTATCCCTCTCTCAAAAAAAAAAGCCAGTATAAATTCTTGGTCTCCCAAAGTATAGCATGAGAAGCTTGCAGCTGGTACAAAATGCTGCAGCAAAATTTTAACTAGGACACGAAAGTTTGATCACATCACCACGATTTTAGCTAACCTGCCCTGGCTGCATGTCAGTTAAAGATGTGATTTTAAGGTCCTGTTGGTATTATTATACAGTGGTTTTCATGGACTTCCGCCTTTCATATCTTTCTGATTTAACTTGCCACTATGTTCCTGCTCAAAGCATTCACTTGGAAAATGCTGGTCGTCTAGTGATCCCAAGAGCCAAGAAGAAAGCCGCAGGTTTGAGGGCTATCTCTATTCGGGCCCCAGTGCTGTGGAATGCTCTGCTCTCTGATAATTGATTTCCAATCTTACTGGAAGTGTGTAAATCAGGACTTAAAACACTTTTCTATACTATAGCCAGTGTCTGAAATAATGTCCGCCCGGACACCCGTGGCGTGCATCTTTTACGTCGGGCGTACAACTTCCAAAAGAAAAAGGGCAAGCATTTGCATATCATTTTCCAAAGTAGACGCAGAGAGAACGCAAGAAAAATGGATAAGTGGTTAGGGATTGTTAAGATTTGTCAATTTTATAGCACTCTTACTCGTGGTATTGGGGTAAGACATTTTCCATTGTGTGACGTCATTACGCACGCACCATTTTTCGTTTTTCTAATTGTTGATTGCCATGTTGTATTGAATTGAGCCGTGTTCTGGTTTGCTTGCTGTTGAGGAATAAATATGCTTAAAGGCTGAACCACAATGCCCTGCTTATCTTCTCATGCATGAGGAAACTGCACTGACATATCCTTATCAGGAATCAAGCGAAAACCTCGACCCCAGAAGAAAGATTCAAAAAAAGCTAACAAAATTGATGACGCTACAAAACGTAAACATACATTAAAAGCATTGTGGAAAGAGGAGTTCACGTGGCTTGTAGCAGACGACGCAACGCAAACATTGCATGAATGAAGATGAGTAAATAGAGGTACATACTGATGGCAATTGGAAAACAGCGATGTCATATACATGCAATGTAGATTTATAATAAACTTAATTCTAAAGTGTTGTTCTGTTATATAGTCTGATTATCAATCCTTAATACTTGCAACAATGGTTTTTTTTGCGATTAGTCGTCTTATTGTGTTTCAAGTTGTGAAAAATGGGGCAGGCAACTTTATGGCTGGGCAGGCAACTTTTCAGAGGTGTCTGCCCTGGTGTCTGCTAACTTTTTGTCATGAGCTTCAGACACTGCATTAGATTATGAATGATGTTGACCTCATACTCTTGTTTTCTATTCCTCGAAGGAGAGCCTGGTTGTTGTACGGTGCATGTATTTTGAACCATTGTACCAGCACTTTGACCTGATGTACGCCATCATCTAGAACCTGCTGCATCAGTCAAAATTTTGAAACAGGAAGCTGTCAACTGGATATTGCTATTATCCATATTTTATGTTGATGTTTGTGTATCCTCTGTTGATGCACTTGCAACATCTATTGCAGCCTGGCCATCCTGGAAAAGGGATTGCCTCATGTGCGGCTAAAGTTTTTGAGTATTTCCTTGCCCTCATGTAGGTTTTAGATCAGGGGATAGTGTAATGGTAGTCTGTAGTCTGTGCCGCCCATTGAGACGTCTGATGATTAAGGGATATAAAATTAAACATGACTTAACATGTGGAGCATGGCACAGCAGATACAGCCAAGAATATGAGATATGGATTTTATTCTCGTAAAGACGAATGTTCGGGATTGGATTTAATATGCAGCTAATTATGCAATAAACTTCAAGTTGTTTTGGTTTTGCTGGTCATTCTATTTAAAAAAATGAAAATGATAATTACAAAATCAATAAATAAAATAAATTAAAAAAATAAATTGTACTTTCTCTGTACACTGCACAAGCCTTTCATTCAATAAATTGGAGAAGTGGGGATAAAGAGTCTTGATTCTGGGTCCTAGCTTGTCACTAGGGCGGAATGGTGGGTCTTCAAGTCTGACCACTGATGTAGTGTAACCAAAACCGAGTGCTCTAAAGCACAAGGAAGAATACAATCTACAGACTCAAAGTAAACAAAACACACCATTGTAATTCCTGTTTTTTCCCCCAACCTTTTTGTGGGTTTTGGGTATCTGCTTGCCAAGATGGTGGACAATTATGTGAGCTGTCTTTAGGCACGGCTTATGTTACGATACTTTCTCAAACTACAAGTATTTTTAGCAAATGCACGTTCGTAAAATTGTTAAAGTATTGTTTAAACATTTTAAACTGTGCTTGCTGTTTAAAAAATGTATGCGGGGGGAATGAGTATTTGATAAGAAATAATTTTTCTGTCAGATCAATCTCATTTTGTCCATTTCAGCTCAAATTCGGATTGTCTCGGTCATTAATAGGAGATGACAATCTCAGGGAATATTGCAAATATTGTCGCAGGATTTTACATAGTCTGTGTTGCTGTGAGTAAATAGGCGCCATGTTGTTTGTAAGGTTTATTATCGCTTAACAGGGGTAATTGCGATCATTAAAACAGGAGATTGGCTGAGGTTGACAATATGTACTACACACTGTCCCTTCAAAGGACCTGTACGGAATTTTGAACTTTTTAACTCTCTACCACCATCTCCTGGCTTAAAGTTATTTTTGCACTCTTAGTCAGCACCTTCCTAATGCATGTGCTTTAATGAACTTTTTTTCATCATCGTTGGTGTTTGGGTTGGCGTTTGGACTCTCCTTGGAGCAGGACTTTTTCTACTTTCACCATTTTCATGCTACACTAAAAATATCAGCAAAACAAAAAACAGCGCTCCCCCCTATTCCTTGGACCTAGCATATTCTGCCCCGAACAGCTCTGCTAAAAGTAAGACAAAAAACCTTAAGGCTTAGTGGGAAAAAATATACGGGCTCTTTAAAGTTGAAGAAGGATCATGGATTCTGATCATGTCCTTCGCATGTTCGTTGAATTTCAGGTGAGGAGAATGTTGGTAAATCAAGAGGCTGCAGATGAACTGCTTCTCGAGAAGTTTTATTGGCAGAATAAATTCTGCAGAGCACCGCAATCGGACAATCTTAGGAATAGTCTCTCTGACATTTCGAAACAAGATTTGTAGACCTTTTTTGAGGCGTTATACAGGTTAACAGGAAACTGCAACTTCAGTTTTCTGCTTGCCATCGTTCGCACATTTTTGTGTTATCAGCCCATACTCAAAGTTTCAGTTCCAGAAACTCTATTCGCACCCGAGTCTTGTGGTTTCTTGAAGTGTCTGAAATAACAGATACCCGGATGCCCGGGGCGTGCTTCTTTTACATCGGGCGTACAACAAAACGTCTCCGCCCGGGTGGCTGACAACTTTTTCAAAATCAGCAACTTTCAAATCAAACTTTTGCTTTATTCCGATTTTGAAATCTTCATTCGTTTGGAAATTTTGGTTCGTTTGGCAATTTGCATATTCGGCAGACAATCAGAAGCCTGCATTGCATAACCTAGTGCTTCCGGACTTTCCCGAGGTCGTGCATTTGCATAAAATTTTCCAAAATAGACGCACTGAGAACCCAAGAAAAATGGATAGGTGGTTAGGAATTAAGCCAAAACCTCAGCCCCAGAAGATTCAAAATAAGTAAACAATATGTATGACGCTACGAAATGTAAACGTACATTAAAAGCATCGTGGAAAGAGGAGTTCACGTGGCTTGTAGCAGACGACGCAACGCAAACATTGCATGAATGAAGATGAGTAAATACAGGTACATACGGATGGCAAATGCAAAACAGCGATGTAATAAACGTGCAATTAGGGTTGGGTAGGGTTACTTTAACTGGATTACTTTCAATTACTTTTGGATGACTCCAATACAAAATATGCTAATAAAAGACAAAGGAAACTAAATATGAATAAAATAATGACTCACAACACGTGGTAAGCTTTCTCTCCTGGCTTTGATCTCTTTGATCTCCGGCAAAACGAACATAAAATAATAATAATAATAATAATAATAATTTCCTTGTATTGTCATTCTGTGTAACAATGTACACAGAACGAAATGTCGATTGCACCTGACCCGTTGTAGCGAGCCGATGCAGCCGCAGCCAACAGAGGGCGCCGCCGACCACTTTTTAAGTCTTAGGAATGACTCGGCCGGGGCGCGAACCACCGACCTCCCAGTCTCAAAGCGGGCGCCTTACCATCTAGGCTACTGAGCTGGTTAAATGCGATAGAAACAAAATGAAAATAAATCCAAACAGCTTGCCTACATCATTTTTGCCGTTCCATGTATTCCGGTACTCCCCAAGCCTGCACAAAATTGAGTAATTTTATTCATATTTTGTTTCTTTTGGTCTTTTATTAGCATATTTGGTATTGGAGTAATCCGAAAGTAATTGAAAGTAATCAAGTTAAAGTAACCCTACCCAACACTGCATGCAATGAATGTTATAAGTAAATTCATAATGGACGTAATTTTAAAGTGTTGTTCTCTTATATATTCTGATTATCAATCCTTAATACTTTGCAACAATGGATTTTTTTGCGATTAGTCGTCTTATTGTGTTTCAAGTTGTGAAAAATGAGGCAAGCATTTCTCAGACACTGTTCCTTGACATAATACTGGACTCTGTTCTTTTGCTTAAAGTTCCTGACATTAGTTTAAACTTGTAGTTTGCATTGACAATATCCATTTAGAATAAAAGCTGATATACATCATATAAAATAGGTCTACAAACTCAATAATATTGTTAACTCAAGAGGAAATGTTTACCTTTCAACTTTTTAAGAGCCACCTCAAAAGATGCGCCCTACCTTTAAACTCTCATACAGCTTAATTCCCTAACTGCTGCTTTAGAACGGCCAAAGTAATATATCAAGAAGACAATATATGCAGGGGAAAGGTTATCTTGGTGGTAAATAAATCAAGCCGGTATCGTAGTGAGGAGATCCAAGGGTTGAGGACACGGGCGCTACGGTTATGTCATACATGTTGCACTGCCTCCTTCGGCGACCTTTCCCCTACTTTCTCTTCCCCACTGACAGCCGACATTTGTGTTGACGGACGCTCAGCCACGAGGACCGAGGGAAGCTAAATACAGGTACCCACGTGTTTAGTGTCTTTTCACGGGGTGTCGGGTGACATTTGTTGAAACAAAGAAATATAAAAGAACAAGCAAAAACAACAACAAAGTAGAGTGCTGAACGCGGAGGCGAAGACCTGACGAGCGCTCGATGACGTCACGCTGCTAGCTAGCGCATAACTGGAATTTTTAGGTTTTCGATAAAAAAGGGACAATAGAAAGAAAAATAATTTTACATATTTCACCATTCTACCGTTTTGTGGGACGTCAAGCGAGGGTAACCACTAGGTATGCGTTGTTCCCTCACCGTTTTTCGCGTTGCCATGTTTGGTGCTTGCAAATCAAATCCACCCGCTTCAAGTGATGTCACGTCTCGTTTAGGGACACAGGAGCTGTTATTTTATGACGTATTAAAAGTTTAACAGACATCTAACAGTTGATTTGGGGATGTGATGCAGATATCTGTGATTTAAATCTTGTGTCGTCAAAAAAGAAGACGTATTCCCCCGTTATCATGTTGGGCTATTCAACAATGTTCGAGTGACGTCATCCCCCTAAATGGTGAGGGTGTTTTGGCTGATACGCAGAAAGTTAAATGATAGGTTTTAAAGTACTCAAAAGTTGTAATTTAAACGTTTTCTCTACTAAGTATTTCTTAACAATGCCTAACTGAGTTTAAAGAGACCTTATGCTTTATTTTCCCATTCTCATAACAGCTGTTCGGGGCGGAACACGCTAGGTTATAGGAAAGAGGGCAGGGGTTGTGCCGGAGAGTGACGTCATGGTCGTCCTTGCTGGTTTTTGTTGATTTACTTTTCACAGTGGAGCATGGAAATGGTGAAAGTGAGAAAAGGCTTGATTCTAGTAAAGTCCCAACGCCAACACAAACGGCCAAAAAGTTGAAAAAAAGAGGAATTTATTCGAGGGGGTTGGACAACTACAGCCTGCGGGCCATTGGCGGCCCGTCGAGCTTATTCATCTGGCCCACCAAACAAAACTGTGAAAAATATATTAATATAACTACAATGTCACTAATAAAATATAGTTTTAGTGACACTGTTATCCCCTGTGTCTATGTGCATACCTCTCCCCATCCACTAAAAAACATCAATTTTATGATGCCTTAATATGTACTGCATGCAAGGCCAACATTCGAATTGCTGGGTTTATTTTTCTGTAGTTTTTTTTTAACCTCTTTTCCTTTACTCTTACCCCTTAGCTGTTTACATCATATTTGTTGGCATTTTCTTATTTATATTTATCTTTTTCTTTTCCTTTTTCTTTTGGGTTTCCCCCTAGCTTTTTATTTTTCCCCCTGTTTTTTTTCTTCGTATTTTTCTTTTTTATACTTATTTTGTTTTGGTTTTTCCTAGCCCTTTACCTGTTTTTTTTCCTTTTTCTTTTCACTTTCTTCCTCATTTCTTTTTTTCCAACTTGTGCTCTGTTTTACTAGCATTTTCTTCTTTTTTCTTTACTTTTTTAAGTTTTTCTTGTCCTTTTTACGTTACTTTTCCTTTTATTTTGCTTTTTTTTAATTTTTGTTTTGTTTGCTTTTTTTTTGTTTTTTTTTTTGAGTTTTTCCTTGCCCTCATGAAGGTTTTAGATCAGAGGATGGTGTAATAGTAGTCTGTACATCCCTTTGAGACTCCTTGTGATGAAGACCTATACAAATAAACAGGGCTTGACTTGACAGAGAAATGTACGTACATGCACGCACATCATTAACACGCTGACTGAGATGGCGATCATGACTTTAGGCAGGAGATGGCGGCAAAGAGTAACAAATTCATTAACATAATTGGGCCTATGGAGATCAGCAAGCAGCGTGGTGTATGAGAAATATTTGTTATGGGTTCTTTGCACGAATGCATTATTTCTTTTGTGCCAGTGCCCTATTTTCCGCCTTTTATGATTGGACAAACTGTCAGGACCAGAACGGAAATAGGACCCAATTGCGTAACGTTTACCAAAAGTTTTATTGAAAGAAAGAGGAAGAGCTGCGCCCACGATCCGGTGTTCACTGGACGCGGGAAGCAAGTCGCTCTCAGACTCGGACTGTGGTCCAAACACGGAAGTCGATCCTCCGTAGCGAGCGATGGTGATGTCAGGGACGTAAAAAATGGTCGGTAGCCGGGACTGAAAGGGCAAAGCGTGGTCGGATTCGGAAACGAGTCGTAAGCCAGGACGGGAGAGTAGACGTAGTTGGGATCAAAAATGGGTCGTAAGCCGGGACGGGAGAGTAGACGTAGTCGGGATCAAAAATGGGTAGTAAGCCGGGACGGGAGAGCAGACATGGTCGGGAACAAAACAGGTTGTAGCCGTAGACAAGCGGGAGCAAAAATGGGGACAGGCAGGAGTCAGGGTCGAAAAAGGCTTGCCTTGTACAAACAGGTTTGCAGACGGACTGATAACAGGGGATTGACGGGAATGGGTTTAAATAGGGACAGGGAGCCAATCAGAACCCGCAGCGGTTGGCGCCAAATCAGCGGGCAGAGGTGAGTCACATTGGTAATCATGACACAAACTGATTATTCTAGTCGTCCATGACCCCAGTAACCGTGCATATTCTTCGAATCTTCGCTGCATCTTTTCTTTATCTAATACTACAATCAACAATAGTAGAAAATCGACATTTGTTTATCCTTTCTTATGGATTTGAAAATGTTAATCTCAAAGTTTCTGTGCCCAACTATGCTCCATCAATGCCCAAGTGATTACACAAGAACTGACCTTTTCATTGTGACTGCAACTATTCGTCACAGATAAGCTGGAAACCGAGACTGCAGTTAAAATGTATGTCTGAGGTGGCAGTCCACAACGCACCTTTTTAAGACCTTTAACTCAACCCGTGTCAAGTATTCTACATAACTTTCTTACTGTACCCTTGTCATAAACTGGGGTCAGCCACAGTAACAAAGAATTATATAGCTCATGGTTAACCAGTGATCATAAAACATCATTTTAGTGACAGTTCCTTGGGCTCATATGAATCACTCGTACATTAAATGAATGAATGAAATTTTTTTTTCGAACATTATAAAATAAAAACGGGACAAAAACAATGACTCAACAACAAAAATAATGTTAACATGTTCGAAAAGGGGTAGTTAGAAGCAGACGCTTATTTTCCCTACCCCTTCATCTTCCCTATAAATTACATTTTACGTATAGCTTTTCTTTTGTGTCTAAATATAACAAAATCTCATGGATATACATATTTACATAGGATGGATATAGTCACATATTTTATACTGTTTTATATTGTTGTGGGCAGCACGGTAGTGCAGTGGTTAGCGCGTGTGCGGCACAGTTCTGAGTTCATGAGATCGAACCCCCTGTGTGGAGTTTGCATGTTCTCCCCGTGCTTGCGTGGGTTTCCTCCGGTTTCCTCCCACATTCCAAAAAACATGCATGTCAGGTTAATTGGCCGCTCCAAATTGTCCCTAGGTGTGAATGAGTGAGCGAATTGTCTGTCCCTGTGTGCCTTGCGATTGGCTGCCAACCAGTTCCGGGTGTCCCCTGCCCACTGCCCGAAGATAGCTGGTATGGGCTCCAGCAACCCCGCGTCCCTACTGACGATAAGCGGTGCAGATAATGGTTGGATGGATATATTGTTGTGTGTTTCCTGAGAATCTGAGTTGCATGACCTGAAAGTTGCCTAGTATATAAAAGTTTAAGTTTAAATGAATTAGAAGTTCACTGTAGAGTCAAAAATAGATGCTATTATAATTTTGTAAAACATTAATTTAAGACTTGGGTGCTGACATTTTCTTACGACTAGCAGTTTCCTCCAACTGGAAATCTGATCGGCTTAACCAACAGCGTTATCGACACCGATCCTATGTTACATGGGCCTTGGGAATTGTTGTTGAAGGCCTCCAGGTGGATTTCTTAGCCTAGCAACAAGTAATAGCTGAAATGTGATTGGTTGGAATGAAAATGCTTAAATATAAAAACAGTCATCTGGAAGCAGGGGTGAAGCAATGAAAATGAAATGACAGACAATTTGGAATCATTTAATACGTATTGATGGACGAAATATAATTACCGTATTTTCCGCACTATAAGGCGCACCGGGTTATAGGGCGCACCCCCAAAAAATAGTTTTTGGTCCCATATTTTCCACACATAAGGCGCACCGGATTATAAGGCGCTACAATGGGAAAATCGACAAAACAGTCAGTTCAGTCAAACTTATTACACCCTTAACATTCCGAAAGCTTGCAAAGAAGCAAATAAGTGTCTCAGACATGTACGGAAACAGTGTCTGTACGATGTCACCAATCACTCAAATGCATCGTTCCAAATATCATTCGGAAGGTTAAAGTCTTGGGATTCAAGAAATGGCAAACATTTCTTAGTTTCCATTTTATTTTTTGCAGGCAACTGTGTGGACAGCAAAGTAAGAATTTTATTGTGCAGGGAAACGGGGTTCTTTACTGTGCATATGACGATAAACACTTTGAATTGAATTTAGTTTAAAAATAGACTCATCACAGAAACATCAAGATCGTTCTAAAACAAGATACCGGGAAAATATAAAGCCGCATAGCTCACCTAAGTTCTCTTGCAGCCATCACGTTCAATAATGATACGTAACCATGGTGTTCTTACAACAGTGAGTGTAGTAAATCCAGGAGAGTAAAATATTTACAAATACAGAATAGTAAAAAATGATTTCTCTATGCCGTAGTGCAACCCAACGTGTGATTCACATTCATCTTTTTCGGCCAATTGCAGGCTTTGTTTCGCCCCTTTAGCCTATGCGAGCCTGTAAATGATAAAAAGGATCCGCCCCCTTTACCTCCGAATAACTTTAGCCAATAGTGACTGATTCAAATGATGATTGACACATTGGTTAGGAAATGAAACGCCGGTATATAAATCCCAGCATACACAGCGGACGACTTCGCCTTCGGGGGAAAATCTAGTCGGCGGCTGCTTGCCTTAGTTGCAAGACTTTGCGACTTAATATTGATCCATATTGTTAGAATATGATATAATGAAATTGTGAATGTGTTTAATTGCTGTTAAAAGTGCCAATAAAATTGTTCAAACCATATATAAGGCGCATGGTCAGCTTTGGAAAAAAATAAAGGCTTTTAGGTGTGCCTTATAGTGCGGAAAATACGGTAACATCACATGTTTCAGATATATTTTAGGCCAGCAGAGAAGGCTCTGCAGTCCCTGACGACCCACCACTGTTAAATTAATAGTCTTCTTATTGCTCTTTGCTATTCACAGTTGGTGTTCCGCAGACATTCGGAAGAGAAGCCGGAAAAATGCTGAGTACCTTGGCCCGAGTCGCCCGGCCTGCTCTGCAGAAATGCACTTCATCTGCGGCTTGTCAGAATGTCAGGTTTTGTGGTAGACCACACAAGATTTCTCATGCACCGTCTGCCCATCTAACACGCGTGCAGCTTCGTGGACAGCAGACTTTGGGGTCAGCCTCCCTTTCTGTGGCCAGCAACTCTGTGAGGCATGCCCGGGCACTTGATGAAGAGCGGCTGGTAGAGGTCGAGTGGGAAGATGGGGGGCAGAGCCTTTATCCCTTCACGTGGCTGAGGGACAACTGCCAGTGCCCTGTTTGTACACTGCAATCAGCTCAGGCCCGCAAACTGCTGATGTCTGACCTGGATATCCACACGGGCATTAACGTTGTGGAGGTTACCAATGATAGCAAGGTAGGCCAACCAAATATTGTTTTAGCATACAGTAATCTATTGTTTTTCACGGGGGTTGCGTTCCTAAAAAAATCCTGCGATGGTCAAAACCCTTGAAGTAGAAACATTTATTTATTTATTACATACCCAGTGTTCATTTTACCTCTGAAAAGTGATGAGTCCCGGGGACTCGCATGCTCAAAAATCTATGAGTCCCCAAAATTTAGTGTTATCGAGGTTGAAATTGTAAATCGGTGACAAATATATAATAAAAATCTATATATTCATTCAGTTTTAATCATCAAATTATTAATTCATTTTCTGCATCAAATTATTGTGGGTAATATACCGATTAAAGGGATAACCACAAACCTGTCTTTTTTTTCATTTTCTCCTTTTATACTTCCTTTTTTTCTTAACTTCTTTATACAACATCATCATTGGTAATACAATGCATCAAAGCAAGTGAGCCGTTTGAGAGCCGGCTCTCTTTAATGAGTTGAGCCGAAAAAGCCAATTCTCTAAAAAGAGACGGACTTTTCACCACTCAACTCGAGATCGGCGTGCAGACGAAAACTCGAACCGCGAGACCAAAACAACATCTGCCGGATCTGCCTGACGAAAAGTTTGGAGTGCGGTAAATCTTTATTTAGAAAAAATGTAATCGGGTAATAATGATAATTTTGTGTCAAAAAAGTTGCGTCGCGGGGACGCACGTTGATTTGAGACTGCGTCCCCAGCAAAAATGATGCGTCTAGGACGCAGGGACGCGGGAAAACGAGAAAACTGCATATCAGTAACATATAAACCACTGTAACAAAACAACAATTATATATCTACAAAAAAACCCACAGAATTGCAGTTGAATGAATGGTTTTTAATGTCTTTATACAATATTACAACAAAATTGGAGGGCTTTACTTTTAGTGTAAGAAAGCAATGTCGAGAGCTGCCTGCTATCTGCATGCTAGCATTGGGGATTCTCAAATTGAGCCAGGTCTCCGTGATGATTAAAATACAAGAGTCACGAATGTAGGAGTTCCCACGTATTACAGATCCAGGTCATCTGTTTCATAGGTAATGGATCTGGTGTTTAGTGAGATACAGGCTCGGCAGGGGTGGCTTGGGAGATGTGTTATGTTGCCTTGCCTCAGTAGGCCGGACCTGCAGCCTCATTATTGCTTTCTCTCGCGACACCGCCTCAGCCTCTTCCCGGACCCGATAACAATACACCGAGCACCCAGTGGTGATCAGCATTTCTTTTCGCTCTTCTGACGTGCTCAAAGTCTGATTTAATTGATTAATTTCTTTTGAATGTAACAAGCCGATAAAAAAGTAACTATTTGTGGTAAAAACATGACTACCACCCAAAAAATTAAAGGGGAACATTTTGTTCTTAGCATAAAAAGTCCAGGTAGAAAATATTGTGTTATGAGTGTCTTAAATATTTTTGTTCTGTTGTAAGATCATTCATTTACCTTGTATTAAATCATATTTTTCTTATTTATTGATGTACTTAAAAAGATTACTACAATTATTCAAAATCGTATGCCAACTTGCATATGTAATAATTAATCCCATTTTAAGTTTGAATTTTCTTACTAGAAAAAACTTTTTAAAGATATAATATGAATTAAAAATGTTAATAGCTAAAATTGAGTAAAATCTTTCTTCCAATGCTACATGATGTTTTGCAGTGTATTCATAAGTTCTGTTATCAGATTAAACGATCGAAATTGTAATTTAATGGCCGTTTTGATTAATATACATTTTACGTACAGTAAAAGTTCTCAGCAATAATGACATCAGTTTAATAAGGACTTTTGATTATTGTAAGATGAAATATCCTGTTTTAAGTTTTTTCGATTTCACACACTCCCCAGAGTGCCTTATTATCTCATTTGTATGAAGTGATACCATTGGGAAAAAAACAGCAGTGAAAAAATACCTCTCACTGAGCAACTCAAATTCTTTAATTCGTATAAGATATATTGACTGATGGTTGCTTGCTTTTCCTGAGAGGCCTTCACTGGGACCAGGATCCACCATTTTACACTCTCAAATATTACAGTTGTGTTTCCGTTCATTATTTGTTGCACCACTAATTGTTATATTCCAAGTTAATACAGTTCCTTTCCCTCTGTCTGAAGAATATTATTCATCACTTATATATTTTTTTGCTTAATATGTAGTCAAAACTATCATGAACCAGAACAGGACCAGGACCCAAACTAGTGACGTTACTCACACAAGCCTTTTATTTTACGAGAAATGATCGATACCAATTGCCCGAGTTGCTATCAGACAGATGGGGTCGATAACGGACAGGGCGGGACAGACAGTATAGATAATGAAACAGGATATCAAAAATAAACAGGACAGACTAGACGGGTACAAAAACTGGAGAGAATAATAAACAGGACAAAAATAGACGGGAACGAAACTGGAAACCGATATTAAACGGGACAAAAATAAACGGGAACAATACCGGACAGGAAATACCAACCGGAAACAGGACTGAGTCAAAATCCACGTCTTGTGGGGCAGAGCATCGTTGACGGACTGACAAAGGAAAAATGAGAGCACTGAGCTTAAACACACGGAAAGCCAATCTGTCAATGGGCCGCAGCTGGCGCCACACGGGCGGGGCCAATTGGCCATGGCAACCATGACAAAAACTGTAAATTTGCGATCGTTCAGGGATATCTAACAATACTTCTGCTGTATTTCCTCCATGTTTCACACAACTTCTCCGACAAGTTTTTTTTCTGCTGTGGTTTTCTGAATCAAGCCTGCTTTGCTCATTAACGGTAAAACGATAGGGCAGTACGTTGCCAACAGACGCAAGTCTTTGAGATTGAAAAGGAAACATTTATGGTCACAAAAAACAGGCAGGAAAATCTCTCACCTTTCAGAGAAGGTCACCGTTTTGGAATCGAAAAGGGTGACCTAGGTGAATTGTGTAGCTCCAAGGACAGTGGATGAGTGGGGTATCGCGAGATTTTGCCGAGACTGTATCGGGCGTTTGAGGGATATCGGTGTAGTTTACACGGGTGGGAGTAGTTGCCTTTTGGGCTATGCAACTCTTCGATCACTAATCATTTATCCTTTATAAAGAAAAAACCTCTCTTTGACAAGAACACAGATAATTGACTTACATATTAGCGCTGGACGATTAACCGAAATCTAATCGACATACTGAAGTGACGTAGTGCGATTGTGTAATTGCATAACTCTGTGGTCTTTTTCGAGGATTTATAGACAGCAACCCTAATAAAACTCCCCAGAAGAGGACGCTGTTTACTCAAATCTAACATTTTAATTGATCCATCTACCTTGGTCATATCCCTCAAGAGGGGTGACCGACAGCAAGACAAACACATACAATAACAAAGAAAATAAAAAAGGTAAAAAAAATAGCAAAAAACACACACAAACATCTTTGGACCATGGCCAACCCAACTGCCCTAACACCCAAACAAGTTAGGCATCTCGGCACCTAAGTTGGTCATGCTTTTGTCCCTCCAGATGAAACGGGACACAAGAAAGCGGCCATGTTACTCGGATCAGGGTGACACAACACACTCTTCTGTTCAACAGCAGGGACCGACACTTTTGCGGGAGACCAAAAGGTCCAGCAAACCTTAGTTATAGGGTCACTAAATTTGAGAGGATGTGGAAGTAAAGCAACTGAGTGGAAGAAAGAGGAGATTGGAAAAATGATGACTAACATTTTAATAATCCTGTAAATTGAATGCTGTCGTTGAATCGTTTGGAAAATCTGGACGGTTTCAATTTCACATTGAAGTTTTGTTCTCAACTGAAATAGTCACTAGTGCTACTAACATTAAACAATATAAGTTGGAAGCCACAGAAATGGTAGGCTTTTATTCTTATTTTTTTTTTGCAGTCAAGTGAAGATGAGTGTAGCATGGACATTTTAGCTTGAAAACAGCTGGGAGAAATGCCTGAAGCGTTACCTGGTCCCAGGTCAAATTTGATCACTATCTGAAAAAACTAAACATTATTATTTGGCACATTGTTTTAAGGGTATGTCCAGGCGTTTCCAAAAGTGACCATTTGGAGACTCCAAAAGGACCGGGCGGGTTAAAGCATGTCAATAGTATTAAACCCTGGATAAATTAGTGGGATCAAAAATCCCCCCATGGGCTGTTGTTTTTCAAAATTTTTGAAAATAAATAAAAGGTTGGAATATTGTCATCTTCCAGGTATTCATCATTAAACATGTGTATACCATGAAGACATTTTCGTTTTTTCCCCACTAATCATCAACCCACTCATGAAAGAGTGTGTGTATTAATAGGTCATGCAGCCAAGGGTTAAGTACTCACAAAAAAAACATAGCACAGAAAATTCTTTTTCCTTTTGAAATAAAAAATCTCATCGAAATTGCAAAACTGGTCTGAAAAATCACCTATAGCTCTTTTCCCAAAATCCTGCAGCCCTGCTTTATATTCCTACCCTTGTCAAAACTTCATTGAAACCATCTTTGCAAGTTTTTGCGTCACTTTTTAGAATCTCAAAAACAGCTGTAATATACATATTCATCAAATATACTCTTGGACATTTAACAAGCATTCTTAATGGGCGTAGCAATAAAATGCATGGCTATAAAACGACTGTTGCATTTTTACAGTCATCAGAGTTTAATCAAATGACAATACCATATAGCCTACATGTAGATTTTAACATAAGATAGCTAAAATGATGCAACTTATAAAGAAAGTCCATGAAAATGCGAAAAAAAACACATTAATTTTTCACACGCGAGACCGGAGAAGTGGCAGTTGTATCTCTGGGGATAATCATAGCCTAGTTGTTAGCCTGGTCAAGAGCAGGCTAGCTGTAAAGACTAAATCACCACACTAACTGAGCCAAGCTAAATTTAACCTGCTTTCATTCAAGTGACTTGAAGCTTAATTCCGCCAAGATAGTACCGTAAATTACGGACTATAGAGCGCACCTGATTATAAGCCGCACCCACCACATTTTAAGAGGATAACTGGTTTCGTACTTACACAAGCCGCACCTGTATATAAGCCGCATTCGCCCACATTAAAACATGTAACACAATCACAAAATTAACCCAAACCCGACTCTGGGACCCGCGACTTTAACTTAATATAAAGTACACAATCCAAAAACCACAGCCGGCATAATGAATGGAAAATGATACCGTAGTTAAAATTTTATGCAGACCTGCAGAGTCCGGGTCCCGTTGAAAGTAATCCAAGGGAAAAAGTGTATATTTCCAAATGTAAGGATGGGAAAAATATATATCCACTATTGTCCGCCGTGTCCACTAACACTCACCTTTACCGGTCCCCGCTTCCCGTCATCCCCCGCGTTTGTTACGCCCCTTCTTTTTAATTGGCCAGTGCAAGACTTATCAGAATAAGTCTCATCTCATCTCATCAGCTGCACCGCTTATCCTCAGTAGGGTCTCGGGGTATCAGAATAAGTGTCCAAAATAAATACAAATAAATACATTACAAAAATATACAGTTGTAAATACATATTATACATGGTCACACATATTTACAAAGAAAGACGGTACACCGAGAGAGTTTTCAAAGCATTAATGATAATATTTTAACTTTCATCCCAAACCGTGCCTGTGAAGGGTAGCAAAACGCTACTAGCAACACGCTCGCAAATGCATTAAACGGATCTGTTAAAAAAAAATACACCGTGCATGCACCGTCCTCATCTTCCTCCTTATAACAGACGTCATCAAAGTCGTCTTCCTTTGCCATGTAGACGTCGTCCCACGCCCCCTTATTCAAAAACACGCTCGCAAAGTAAAGTTTACGTGCAGTAGTTCTGTTTCCATCTTTATCGGACTGCTCGATTGCGTTTAGCTTGAACGCTGCGTCATGTGCCTTTCTTGTTGAAATTTGCATGATGAGGATATGTCTACGTTAATTTAATTTGTGCACAAGCTAAGAAGTTGCAGACTTCCCCGGCGCATATATTCCACCGGCCTAAATCTTACCTTTTGTACTCGAGCGCCGCTGGCGGCCGTTAGAAAAATGACATAAATTGGCCGCATCACTGAATAAGCCGCATGGTTGAACGTTTGGGAAAAAAGTAGCAGCTTATAGTCCGGAATTTACGGTAAATATATCAATATTTTGTAAGTTTGTAGAGTGTACCAGACCATAACTTCTCAACACCCTCCTCGCCTTTTTATTCAGTGACCCATTCTAATGCCTGAAATAAGCATGGTAATTACAAGTAAGAAAATCCCCAAAACAACGAATGACGAAAATTTGTCTTGTAAACTTTGGCTAATTCCTCCACAGTTGTCCATCGTGTGGCCTGACCAGCACACTAGCTTGTTTGATGCCGACTGGCTAAAGAAGCGCTGTTTTTCTCTGGAAGCCAGACAAGCCACGCAAGAAGAGCTCTTTCTCAATGGTGAGTTTTATTTTCAAACTTTATTGTCAGAGCATTAGTACCAGCCACAGGAACTTAAAACCGGTTTGTGGTTGTGTCTGGTTGATTCCAATCACCTCACAAGTATTTAATCTTCTGCTTTTACCTGCTGATGAAAAGATAAACAAACTGCTGTAGAAAATAGGAATCAGGTTTTCTTGGTTTTCCAGGCACTCAGTAAAACGGTTGACAACAAAATTACTCTTCATGCACATTCAATGTTGTGGTAGTGTCAAAATATCAGGCAGGAATCATTTTCTAGAGTTTCTTTTTAATAGCATGGTTCGACGGGTGCTTGCTTACTTGAAAATGATTGATTTTTAATGCTGCATTTTTATAGGTTTTAAAAGTGATTTCATTTGGGTGAAGCACATGTAATTGCATGAAATTGTTGCTATATTTCTTGGCAGTCTGGCCATGCGTGAACAACAAGTCTGCTTAAAAATGACGCCAACATTCCTTTCACGTGGCTTCACTTTGACATTGCATTTCTTTTTACCACCATGATTAACGGCAGTTGGCATTAGCTTTTATTTGTCGTTGTCATGTGAAATGACATTGCCCCCTTTGGGTCGTGCCCAAGAGGTGCACGATCCAGGGAGGCTGCTATTTATATAAACGGTAGCTAGAAAATACAAACAATGGCTCAACGTGGAAATAATCCAGGAACAGGTATTGTCGGGACCAGAACGGAAACAAGACCCACTTGTGTTACGTTTCTCTCATTTTTTTTGGAAAAAGGAAAGGGTTGCACCCACGATCTGGTGATCGCTGGGCGCGGGAAGCAGGTCGCTCTGCACGCAGAAGTGGGACTTCCTTGGCGAGCGATGGGGGTATCGGGAACGGAAAAACGGGTCAGTAGCCAGGACGGGAGAGCAAAAACGTGGTCAGGGTCGGAAACCAGTCGAAAGCCAGCACAGGAGAGTAGACGTGGTCAGGATCAAAAAAACGGTCGAAGCCGGGAAACTTACAGGAGCAAAAACAGGTGGGAGTCAGGGTCGAAAAAGGCTTGCCTAGAGTAAACTGAGGTTCGCATACAAACTAACAACAGGGGACAGATAGGAGTATGTTTTAAATAGGGACATAGAGGCAATCAGAGTCCGAGGCAGTTGGCGCCAGAGGAGCGGGCACAGGTGATGCATATCGGTAATCATGACAGGTATGGAAAAATAGAGATCCAACAGGGCACTATGAAATTATTAAAGGTGTATTAGTACAAGTATTACATATAATTTATAACCAATTATTTTAGGCTATGTAAAAAAAATGAAGGTATTGTATGCAACTGAAAATGTAAAGCTACATAATACCATAATTTTTACCCAACCTCTATATGGAGAGAGATTTGTCTCAAAAACAAAAATATGATGACTTTACTCAAGATGTAAAAATCATCGATCCATCCATTATCTGCACCGCTCATCCTCAGTAGGGTCGCGGGGGTGCTGGAGCCCATCCCAGCATCATGTATCTAGATAAATGCACCCGATAAATCCCAGATATATTTGTGGCTCTGGCAACTTATGAACAAATTTAACTATCTCGTTCGTAAGTAGGGCATCATCTGTACAGGGTAAAACATAGTAAAGACTTAGTCTTTTGTTTTTTTTCTCTTCTATCAGGATAAAAGTACAAAAAAGAATAAAGTGAATTGTAAAAACTCTGCATTTAGCAGCAGTGATTTTAAAAAACCCAATATAATTCACAAGGGTTAAATACACTCAGTTAATGACCCAAAAAAACCAATTTGACTGGAAAAATCACAATTACCCAGCACTGGTGAGCTATTTTCAGAACAGATCTGCGGGCACCTCAGCTGTCCTCAGGAGCCACCCTGCTGCCCGCAGGCACCACGTTGTATACCCTTGTTCTATAGGGTGTCAAAGAATTAACAATTTTGAAAGCCTTGGATGAGAATAAGAGATTGTGTTTTGGACAGCCATGCAAAAAAGTAAGATTTGGCTGCAGAGAAAGGTCTTGCATGTCAGTGCTGCGGGGGTGGACGTTAGTTGAACTCTCTGCTCTATCCTCGGTCCTGAAGGACCCGCTGGGCCGAGCGGTTCTTGATGTACCTCTCCCAGACACGCTCTGTGTGCATATGTGATTGACTGTGTATGCATGCGTGCATCACTCCTTTATTGAGGCTGTGGTTGAATAAACAACTTGGGATGAAATACTTTTGGGCACGGCGTGGCCGCCTCTAATGACACTTGAGTGCAAATCCAAGTTTCAATTACACATGTCAGAGATAACACTTTTCAAAGATAGCACTTGGCTCAAAGAGCAAGATTGAGTGTAAAATGATACACTCATACTTTTGAGCTTGATTTGTTTCTCAGTCCAAGCCAGACTTATTAAATATAAACAGCTTTTTTTCCAGAAATGATTTCTCATAATCTCACATTTGGAATTCACATTTAGAGATATGTCTTCACTCTTCAAGGCCACATTGTGCCTGGCAAAAGCGAGTATACTACACGGTAAGGCCACTGCGAGGTCAAATTAATAACTAGACCCACGGGGGTTGTTTCTAGCAAGTGCTTCACATCATTATTTTTGTCCGGGTCACATCTACACTGATGCGGTTCTTGTGGCTACATCTACTGCAGTTTGTCACTGGCCCTGTCAGAGACCAGAAACGGAGACAGGACCCACTTGCGTTCGTTTTTCTCAGCTTTATTTAAAAGGAGGAAAAGGCCACAATCCGGTGATCGTCAGTCACGGGAAGCAGATCGCTTGGAACGCGGAAGTGGCACTTCCGTGGCGAGCGCAGGTAGTGTCGAGAGCGGGGGAATAACAGGTCGATGGCCGGGACGGTGGAGTTCAGAAAAGGGGTCAGTAACGGGAAACAGGACGGAATAGAGTCGGGGTCGAAAGGGCTTGCCTAGCATAGGCTGAGGTTTGCAGACGGACTAACAATGGGTGACAGGAAGACTGGGGTTTAAAAAGAGATAAACAGCCAATCAGCATCCGAGGCAGTTGGCGCCAAAGGAGCCGACTCAGGTGCCTCGCATCAGTAATCATGACAGGCCCAGTGGTGGCCTGTGCATATCACACCTAGTCCTTCAGTGATTTCCTACTTAATCCGGCTTGAACAATAACCATCCAAATACCATTATTTATGGCATCCTGGTTCAAGAAATCCTAAATCAAAGCATATGTGCGCACGACTAGGAGTCACATCGCCTTAAAAGTTTACAACGCAGGCTATTTTTCGGAGCATTTAAATATCAAAACACCAGAGTCAGACTCTGAACTGTTTCTGTCATGGTTGCCATGGCACCCAATTGGCCCTGCCCATGTGTCACGATTGCCATGACGCCCAATTGTCCCAGCTTGTGTGGTGCCAGCTGCAGCTTGTTGACAGATTGGCTCCCTGTCAGTGTCTAAATTCTGTCCTGTCAGTCCCTTTTTGTCGGTTCGTCTGCGAATATCTGTTTTTACACGGTGGGCCCTTTTCGCCTGTGCTGTTTTTTGCTCCTGTTAGTCTCCCGTTACGATCTGTTTTGATCTCGACCACGTCTGTTCTCCCGCCCCGAATAACGATCCGTTTTTTTTTTTCTCGACTACGTCTACTCTCCTCCTGGCTTTCGACTTGTTTCCGATCCTGATCACGTTTTTGCTCTTCTACTAACTCGTTTTTCCGTCCCCGACACCGCCATCGCTAGCCACGGAAGTCCGATTTCTGCGTCTGAGCAACCTACTCCCCGCGACCAGCCATCTCTGGATCGGGTTTGCGTTCCTTTCCCTTTTTCCCAATAAAACTGTGAGAAACGCTACGCGAGTGGGTCTTGTCTCTGTTCTGGTCATGACAGTATCACTGTAATTAATAATGCAAATATTTGAAATAATAAGAATGTTTGAAATGTCAAGGTTGTACCTTCTCACAACGTCTTGCTTTCCTTGAAAGTTCCTGCATCCCCTTCACTTGTGTCCTCCCACATAAAGCTTAACAGCAGCTATGACATTTGCTGCTGTCTCTCCTCGCATACCTCTGAAAAAACAAAGGAGAATATGTTTGGCAAGTAGATGGATATTATTTTATTTTGTTTGGTTCATTGGTATCAAAAAGTTGAAAAGCAAGCTACACATAATCTAAGTCAACGATTACAACATTCACATTCATGCAATTTTAAGGAATGACTTACATTTTCCTATTAGATTGTGTTCCAAGAGCTGGGATTAAAATGAACCTAGAAGCTTATACAACTCCACATCGCTTCCCAGGGAACTTGTAACAATGTTTGCATATTCTACATTGGTATTACTCAGTGGTGGTCTTCTCGAGTGTGGTCCTTCTGAGGCACTGTAATTCACATGCTTCAAAAAACACTACATTCTCTTGTGTCACCAATAACTGTCACTGGATGCATGGCGTGCCTTTGAGCAAGATACCACAGCATAATTTACTTCCATTGTGTCTTGGAAGGGCTTTACATGATGACAGTCATGACTGTATGAATGTGGTGGGTGAGTTTCACTCATTGTAAAGGGCTTTTTAGCACTACAGACGCTGTCCTACTTGTGAACAATCATTCGTAAGTTGAATTTGTTCATAAAATGCTTCAGTGCTATATTTTGTATGGAATGTATGTTTAACGTTCATATATGTTTGAGGCTTGTATAAGTAACATGTATTGTTTTGTACTAAAAAATAAACATGTAATAAAATAATAATCTCTATAAAGATAAATAAAGTTAAATTTAACTTACTTTTGGAAGATGAGCTTCAAGAGTTAGGCGACTTCCTCCTCTGTGGTAAAAAGTGGCCGAAAAAAGCAATCCAACCATTTTCTCAACCGCATCATGAAATGAAATGAAATGATCTTCATTTATATAGCGCTTTTCAAGTGAATGACTTCCCAAAGCGCTTTACAGTGTGCTTCACATTTTCCCAATAGCGGCCTTGTATTGCAGCCATGTAAGATGCTAACCTGCTTTTTGGGGGTATTAGGGGTTCAGTGTCTTTTAATCATCATGGAGACTCTTCAGTGTCTTCTAATCCAAGACGAGCGCTCTACCTACTGAGCTACTGCCGCCTAAGCATCAAGCTTTCTTTTTCCACTTTCTCAAAAGAAACGACTCAACTCTTGTTTACACTTTACACCAACCATATTGAATGGATGCACGAGATATTAAACAATAAAAATGTCAAAAAGTACTGAAGATACAGTATAGTATGTTTACACACGAACTAAGAAGAGGAAGCCGGATTTCTTCTTCGGGTGGATGCTAGTTGAGCTCTCACAGCGCCACACGCCGGTAGCGCACTGCGATACTGTCTGTCATGGTTGCCATGGCGCCCTATTGGCCACGCCCGTGTGTGTAGCGGTGGCCATGGTGCCCAATTGGAGAGATTGGCTTTCTGTCTATATTAAGCACAGCGCTCTCTTGCTTCCTTTGTCAGCCCGTCAAACAAACTTCGGCCCCTCAAGACATGGGTTCTGACTCGCCCTTTTTTCCTGTTTATATTTCCAGTCCGGTATTGTTCCCGTTTATTTTGGTCCTGTTTAATTTCGGGTTCCAGTTTTGTTTCCGTGTGTTTTTGTCCTGTAGTTATTTTCTCCAGTTTTTGTTCCCGTCTAGTTTCTCCCGTTTATTTTCGATATCCTGATTCGTTATCTATCTTATCTGTCCCGTCCTGTCCGGTATCGACCCCATCTGTCCGGTATCAACTCCGGCAATTGGAATCGATCTCGTCAGTCTCTGGCTTCCTGTCTTTCCACGCCAGACCGGCTGCCCTAACGTGCATGACTCCCCATTTCCCGTAAAATAAAGGCTTGTGTGAGAACGTCACGCGATTGGGTCCTGATCCTGTTCTGGCTCTTGACACTGTCCTGTACTCTAATAACGGTGCACAATATAAAATGTATCTTACAGCAATGTCGAAGTATTCTTACAGCAATGTCGAAGTACATTTTTTAGGGATGTCGAAGTATTCTTCGACATCCCTAGAAAATGTTCGTATCTACTGTTTTTCGTAACTCAAATGTTTTTAAGTAGGGGAGCGTCTGTATTGTATGGTGTACAGAGGAATATATTAATTAATTCCATTCACTTTTTACAATACATATTTAACAATACAGCTTAAACAGAGTTTTTGCTTTTATTAATGTATGGAATCAAATTTAGCTCAGGGTTAAATGATAACAGGAGAGCGCTCGATGCAAAAAAGAACCTTGGTTTTTCTGTGAAATGTACTCTGTGAATCCCATTTTTATTGTTTCCTAAACCAAAAATCAATGATGTGCTGGCTATTATAGAAAAATATGTAAGGCTGAGTGTATTAGTCAGCTTATCCTTCACAATGGTGAAAAGAGTTTCCTTGTTTTCCTTGGATTTCAAGTTTGTATTTTCTTCACTTTCTTGTAACATTTTCTTTTGAATAGTTTTGTTTCCGCTCTTCCTCAAAGCGGTTGGGTTTTTTTTCATGCACTTCATGCAACTACTGTGTTGGGTGCCAATCGAATTTTCTAGTTAAAACCTCGAGTCGGGTCTACAATCTCTGTAGGAGTGTCTGTTAAAAGCTTGATCAAATTAGCTGTCACTTTAACTTTAGTGGGCGATTTCTTACTGTGCCCTGCAGGAGTTGTTTAAAGCATTGCAAGTCCTTGGCCTGTTCATTTTCAATTCATGATGGATTATGTTTATTCGCGGTTAGTAACGGATGTCTATCTGATTGAATTGGGTATAATATGCAGAAAATAGGGAAACCAAAAATGGTTTGTTTTATTATCAATAAACGGACTGACTTTGAATACCAGCTACTTTTTTTCCCCTACATTTTAAACACTGCATCTTATAATGGGATGCGGCTTATTTTTTTCAGCTTCTTCTCCTTTGGCACATTATGTCGCGATTAAGACACTTCTTACTCTGTGTCCGCAGCTATCAATCTTAATAAACTAGCAAGCAGTCAATATTAATTGTAAAATGAAATGAAATGATCTGCATTTATATAGCGCTTTTCAAGTTAAGACTTCCCAAAGCGCTTTACAGTGTGCTTCACATTTCCCAATAGCGGCCGTGCAGCCATGTAAGGCGCTAACCTGCTTATTGGGGGCATTAGGGGTTCAGTGTCTTACCCAAGGACACTTCGACATGTGACACGGAGGAGCCGGGATTCGAACTGCGATCTCTTGGTCCCAAGACGGACGCTCTACCTCCTGAGCCACTGCCGCCCCCAATTGCCATTTACATATACGCAGGCATGCGACAAAAACATTATCAAAACAAAAGTCAATCTGTAGTGACTGAAATTCACAAACACCTACAATCCCAACTGCCTGTAAAAATGCCATACTTGATCTGTTCTTCATCACGTTGACATGCACGCAGTGCGACTGATCTTAAGCTCTCCCATCCCTTGACAGTATGACAACGTGATGTATTGATACTACTACATAAAAAAATCATGATACAGTATTACCCCGGTTTGCGCAGTTAATGGGGGGCAGAACCCCAGCGAAATGTGAAAATCCGCAAAATAGCGATGCCCATTCACAAAAGCCCTTCAAATTTACCTCAAGATGACATCCTTACCGACTAAAAGTAAACAACTGTAACAAAATAACAGCTATAGCTCGACAAATAGAAACACAGAACACAGAATTGCAGTCGAATGAATGAAATTTATTGTCATTATACAAAAATGAAATAAAATTGGAGGGCTTCTCCTTTCAGTGTAAGAACGCCATTTAAAAAACGTCTGGTTATCTGCACGCTAGCATCGTGTTTGGTCGAATTGAGGAGTCTCCATGATGATTAGAATACAACTAACACAAATACCGCAGTTACCCACGTGTTTTAGCTCCAGGTCATCCGTTCCATGGGCAATTGATCCGGCATTGGTGATATACAGGCCCGACAGAGATAGCTTGTGACAGTTGTTATGTAGCCGAGCGGACCTGCAGCGCCGCTATTGCCATCTCTACCGACGCCGCCTCAGTCTCTTCCCGAACCCGATAATGAGCACCCCCGTTGGTGTTCACAATTTATCTGTGCTTTTCTGTCTTTCCTCAGAGTCCAATTTAATTGATTAATCTATTTTCAATGTTACGCAGCTGAAATACTAGTTTTCCTGGGCTTGACTTGTGCGCCTACGTCGACTGTTTTGAGTAACAGCATACACCAGCCTATCACAGTCGCGCACATAGTCAGGCCCACCCAACGCACACCCACACAACATGTCCCCATGATAACATTTGTTGCTTGCTGTCTGCTGCAGAACACAACGCACAATATGTTAATATCAATGACAATAAAGACAAATCTATTAAAAATCGGCGAACCAGCAATAACGGAAGCGCGAAGTAGGGACGAAATATCTACAAAATGAATGATGGTTTGTGTCTGAAAATTTTCATAGCGATAAAAAACTGTATCACACATTACAATTGGGTTCTAAAACAAATGCACAGACCTGATTTTAAAGCTGAATGAAAATAGATGCTCCTGGCCTTTAATTTCTGCAAGTTAACAGAAATGAATCCTTTCTGCCACATGGAAAACTGATTTAGAGAGTGGGTCAACAAGATCTGCATGTTCTTCCAGAAGTCAGGGTTGTCAATATTTCCTTCACCGGGGATAACAAAATCCCAAAGCTCGTAAGTACTGTATGTCTTAGCTGGAATCGGAAGACTTACAGCATTGTTTCCATCACTGAGAAGATTTAATCAGTTACTGTTTGCATTTTTTGTGTATACACTCCGAGGTGCTTTTCTTTTTGAACAGACACAATCAGGGTAATGTTTATACAACATAGAATAATTAGCATTGGATGACTTTTCCCCATCTTCAGCGTTAGTGCTGCACAGTCTTGGGGGTTAACGGAATACTTCTAACGGTGTTATCAGGATACAAAAGTAATGTAATTGTGTTCCGTTGCAGTTACAGAAAAAAGACGTAATTGAATTACAGCTTTATTTTGTTAAAATAATGATTACTTTGCAGGATTACAATTTTATTTTAATCTGTATTTACATATGCATGATGTGCCAATAGACGAATTGTGTCTTTTTCAATCACTGACATGAGACAAAGGGAGTTTACGTGCGCATACATCGTAGTACCTTCCCTATCTGTTGCACAGATTATAACGGCCACCTTATCCACTACTAGATGTTTGTCACACAGAGTTGCAGGTAAAACACTTTTCTTTTTGTCTGTATCTTATCCCCCTTCATGTAGCACTCATTTTGTTGAATTGGCTCAAGCCTGCAGTTTATTGAGACTGTTTACACATTTTTTGCATATTGGCAAGCACAGTTGTGTGCTAGTGTTGCGTTCAGGGAGGTTTACCAAATTTGATTGATTGTCTTCTTCCTGTGCTTGGAAGTTAATTGTTGTTGAAAATCCACTATATGATGGCTGTACTGTTATGTTGTGAGAATGTTTTACTAAGCCCAGTAAATTTGAGTATTGCCAAACTTGAACCCACCGAAGTTTGTTGGAAATTTGGAAAGTGAACACTTGGTGTATTTAAAACAATGTTGTGTTCTTGATGTTATTGGGATTTAACTATCAAAATATACCGTTTACCAAATTGTTCAAATTAGTTATCTGACTCCGTTAACTACATCCATTTAGCTAGTTTTGAGTTATACATTTTTTTTTTATCAATGTATTGAATCGATCGATTAAAGCCATATCCCCTAGTGCACAGGTGTCAAACAGGCAGCCCGCGGGCCAGATCAGGCCCGCTAAGGGATTGAATACAGCCCGCGAGACAACACCCGGAGAAGCGCAAAAGAAAAACAAGCTGCAGGTTGAAATATGTCAACTTGATGTTGCCAAAGAAAGGTGCCTCGAACAAAGACACTCTACTTGTATTTCTTTTTCTTTCTCTCTCTCTCTCTTTTCCACCCCTTTTCTACCACTCTCTGTCTCTTTCACTCTCTGTGTCTCTCTTTTTCTCTTCCCTTGTTGCTCTTTGTCTCTTTCTCTCTCTGTGTCTTTTTAACTTATTTTGCTCTAACTTCCTTTTTTCCTTTTGTCTTTTTTCTCTTTCTCTTTTCCTACCCTTCGCGCTTTCTTTTCTCTTTTCTCTCCTTCTGTCTTTCTATTCCTCTTTAGATTTCTTTCTTCCGCTCCCTTTCTTTCCCCCTCTCCCACGACTTCTCTTTTTATCTCTTTTGTTTCTCACAATCTCTCCCTCTCTCTCTTTCTTTGTCCCACCCTCTCTCATTTTCCCTCCCCTTTCTCTTATTTCTTTATCTCTCTTTTTCTTTCTCTTTAATCTACTAGTCCGGCCCCCGACAGAATGTTTCTTCTATCGTGTAGCCCCCGAGTTAAAATGAGTTTGACACCCCTGCCCTAGTAGAAGGTGGCTAGAGGCAAGAACACACTCCCATTCACCAAACATTCATTTTGCTTCACACTTTCCAATCTGATACCGAACCTTAAGCCCACAGCAGAACAAGGGGTGACTTGCTGTGACATGCAACACTTCATCAGCAGAGAGCCCCGACAGAATACAGTGGTGTACCTCCTCCACATTGTATGGGCTGATATCAGGCATTCTTAATTATCCTTTGCCATTCACATATATCCCTTGCACACACTCTTGCATCCATTTACATTGCTACAGGGTGTAAGCTTTATGCAGAATAATTTTAATTAAGTCAAAGCAATGTTTCTTTAGTGTTGTTCTATTAACATTTTTGTGACATACTGTATATTATGAGGTTGAAATTCGAGCACTTTTTGTAAGTACCTACGTCAGGTTGGTTTCCTCCAATTAATTTTCAAGGTTACATTGTTCATTTGTCCTAAACAAACGTTATTGATTTCATTCTGATTATTTGTCTAACTCTAGTGTAAGCTAGAGCTCTTGTTGGTGATAGGAATGAGTGGAGAGGTGTTGTAAAAGGATAGTGGGATGTTTGGACGCGTACCTGTATGATGCGGCAGGGGTAAACCAGTGAAAGCTGTCGGGCCCTGCTGTTGAACAGAAGAGTGTGTTGTGTCACCCTAACCCGAGTGACATGGCCGCTTTCTGGTGTCCCGTTTCATCTGGAGGGACGGAAGTATGACCAACTTGGGTGCCGAGGTGCCTAACCTGTTTGGGTGTTTGGGCATTTGGGTTTGGTCCAAAAATATTTGTGTGTGTTTTTCTTTTTCATTTATTTTCTTTGTTATTGTATGTGTTTGTCTTGCTGTCCGTCACCCCTCTCGAGGAATATGACCAAGGTAGATAGATAGATAGATAGATAGATAGATAGATAGATAGATAGATTGACATTTGCCTTTTATAGGCATATTCGGTATTGGAGTAATCCAAAAGTAATGGAAAGTAATCAAGTTACATTACTACAATATTAAGTATTAAGATTACTTTACCGACTACATTTTTCAACAGCTATCTAGTTACTGTATTGGATTCCATTTTTAAAGTAATCCTTCCAACCTTGGTGCTGCATCAGTTGTGTGTTAGACTAAAAGTGGACATTAGGTCATTGGACTGAATAGTTGAGCTCTTTTTAATTTTTAATGGTATTTTAATTTGGTGCAGATTTATCTCCCAATACATTTGATCAAAGATGTATCGCTTGTGGAATATGTATGTGTTTCTTGTGATCTTTAGCGTTTGCATCACACGAGGAGAGAGATGATGTGTATATTCTGCTCACTGAAGGTTTTCATCCTGCAAGTCCTTTTTTAGATTTTCCGATTTTCCTGCTATTTGCAAAAGCTCACTCCTAGATGTGATTAGTGTATATGACCTATGGAAAACTATGTGTTTGTCAATTTTTACTCAAAGTTTAAAGCATAACGAGTTACTCAATACGCGTTTCAAGGTCAGAGACTATATAAATGAAGCCTTACGGACAGTTATTACAGCTATACCATTGTAAATTCTTCCGCTTGCATAACCAATATGAGTTTATCACTATCCTCTTGTGCTGACACAGCCACTGTTTTTCTTTTCTTTTTTGTATTGGGACATTTACTTTGAGTTTTTTTTATACCAGTATTTACTATCAGATGGATGGACACTAAATGAATGACCAAATACAAATGGAAAAATGTCATGTAAAAGAAAGAAAACAAGCACGTTTTTCACAACTTAAAATCTGCTCAAAAGTCAATACAACGTGAAGTTTCAACATTTGTGTGCATTGCAAAAAAGTTTCATCTGGAGATGAATTTGCTCATTTCAAATATTATTTTTTATTGTTTATTATTTTATTATTATATTATTATTATATTTATATTTTTTTATCCATCTATCTATCTATCTATCTATCTATCTATCTATCTATCTATCTATCTATCTATCTATCTATCTATCTATCTATCTATCTATCTATCTATCTATCTATCTATCTATCTATCTAACCTGGTCATATCCCTCGAGATGGGTTACCGACAGCAAGACAAAAACAAAGAAAATTAAAAAAAAAATTAAAAAGGGAAAAAGCAGCTCTTCGGCACCCAAGTCGGTCATGCTTTTGTCCCTCCAGATGAAACTGGACACAAGAAAGTGGCCATGTCACTCGGGTCAGGGTGACACAACACTCTTTTGTTCAACAGCAAGGCCCGACAGCTTTCACTGGTTTACCCCTGCCGCATCATACAGGTGTCGCCCATTCCTCAGAACGCGTCCGAATATCCCACTATCCTTTTACAACACCTCTCCAGCCATTCCTTCTTATTGTAAAATAAAAAATATGTATTTCTAAGTTTTTATTTTATTTATTAAAAAAAAATGAAATCGTTACAAAAAATGAATAAGAAGCAAAAGTAGATGAACTATCATATCATATAAACATGCAGTTGTCTTAAATGCTTGTAGGTCAAGAAAAATTGATTTATTTTACATAACATAACCTTGTAACATTTGCAGTCCTTTGAGACATTTTGTGAGTAAGGCTTATGAAAATAAATATGACTCGACTTGCTGCTATGGGTACCCCCAAAAAACAAAAACCTTGTGAAAGGCTGGGCAAAAACCGAGACGAAAAAAATTGGTCACAATGACATCTAGTGGTCAATGTCCCTTTAACATGATCTTTAAAACAAATCATAATATTTCATCCTACTGTATTTGTACTTGAGTGAATTTCTGGAAAAAACGGTACTTTTACTCCGCTACATTAGGCAACATTGAAGTCGTTACTTCGTTACTCAAAAAATCCCCTCCACGTAAGTACGCGTCTGTCTGTTTCCGCTACCCACGTCTGGTTTTAGCTTTTCAGCTCATGGTGAGGGTATTTATTTCCTTTTTTTTTACAATTTTGGCATGAAAGTCACACTATGCAAAATACCTAAAAAATAGATAACTTTTTTAAACACAATTGACTTCAGGACATCAATTACAATGCAGGACAGATAGATAGATTTTTGGTATTAACCCTTACAGTTTGGGAGAAAAACGCGTTCTTGCGTGATTGCGTTTTAGCTTTTTAAGCTCATAGTGAGGGTATTTTTTCCAGCTTTTGAATCCAGTTCACACTATGCAAAACGGCCTAACAGCTGAAAATAGGAACATTTTCCTATCAATGTATTCTGGAACTCGCTCCAAAATATTAAATGCAATGCAGGACAGTAAGAATTTAGCTTCCAGCCCTAATGAGCTGATTAAAATACTATCAACATACTTTTTATATTCTATAGCTTATGAATGACCTATACTTTTATGTTGACAATATCTGTGTATTATTTGTTATTGCAACCTCCATTGCAGCCTGGCCATCCTGGAAGGTGTATTACCTCATGCCTCAATGTAAAGTAGGCTTAAACGTATTTGCCCAAGGTGTGTTTTATTAATCAGTCCTTTTGGCGTCTTCCTGTCTTTGTTTAAAGGTGTTGGTACTTTTCTAGGGGGGTGGTCTTTTGCCTTTTGTCTCAACATACCAGTACTTTTCCATGTCTTGTGATTTTAATAAAACACCGAGGCAGACGGGCAGTGACCTAGGGGGAGTGTGACCAGCGAGCCAAGAGCGAGTAAATATTCCGCTCCTCCCCCCACTCCCCTCCAGCTGCAGTTGTTTGAAAACTAAACTAAGTCTTTGCCTGAATTTTCTTCTACCGTTAGCCAAGTTATAGCTCTCCCACTCGTTTTAGACCCCAGACTCAAGGTTTCTTCATTTTCTTCATGTGGAGGTTTTTGAGTTTTTCCTGCCCTCATTTATGTTTTAGATCAGTGGATGGTGTAATAATAGTCAGTAGTTTGCAATAATATGTAGTCTGTGCAGCCCTTTGAGCCCATTTGTGATTAAGGGATATACCAACAAACATGACTTGACTTTATTTACATATCTAAGTTAAACGAGTCTGTGTAAACAATTGCAGCTTTTATATTTTTGTGTCTGTAGAGACTACAGTAACCACCGATTTTTCCATCATTGACAGATTTTTTCAAGAGTTGATGGGGTAAATTTCAAGTCTGTCTTTAGTTATGATGGGTTGAAAATTGGGCCTTAAAATACAGTAGCAGTACGTCCTTCAGAATCTTGCACTGCACCTTAAAGAGAGAGAGAAACGCAAAGCGACAAAAGAGAACAATGACTGGTGGGTAAAAGACAGACAGGAAGGAGTCCTTTGAATTGACATTGCAAGAGTTAAGTACTGTACGTGTGATAAGGTGGCTTTTTTTTTCTTAGGTTTAGTATCCGCACATTGTTTTGGTATACATTTTTACAAACATATATTTATCTGAAAAAAAAGATAGCAAGGGAGAAGCCCTGCACAACCTGAACATAATGATTGACAATTTTGGGTCAGGTGATGCTGGGGCTTAAGTTATTCCCTCTAATGTGGGCATCTTTTTATTATCATTTCTGCAGAGCTGCCCGATTAAAATACCCTGAACACAAATAATGCTACATGAGGTTTATTTAGGTGAATAGGGACTGAGTCAAACTAATTATTAAGTCCAACGCCACTCTCGCAAACAGACTTCCCTTGTTTTACTCTGAATGATTTAATGTAATATAAGCTGATTCATCAAGCTTTTTCCCTTTCCCCATCTGGGTTGAATTTTGTGTTCAGAGTCATCACAATGTTGACCCAACCTCAATTAAAGAAAATAGTTTGGCAAGAGTGACAATTGCAAGGAATACATTGTGAAATAAACTCCAAAGTTTTGGATTGAAAATGTTTAGCAATGAACTTGTATCTTGCTCGGTTTCTTGTAAAGTATAAAGTTTTCTCCCCTATAGTGCACTTTCTACATACTTGCAGAAAAAATACAATTCAGAATGAACTCAATTTTGAAACGGATTTTGCACTTCAATTAACTCTTCCAATTTATATAGTATTAGTATTAGTATTAGCAGTGTCTGAAATAACGTCTGCCCGGACGCCCAGGGCGTGCATCAAGATGGCGGCGCGCCCGTGCGCAGCAGCTTCACGTGTCTCTCCAGTAAATCTTTTTACTTTTAGTGTTCTTTTATCTCTCATCTTTTCTTTGATAAATACTTGCTCGGCAACTATCACCTTAAGTCGCCAGGAACTTATTAACCTGGGTCTAAGATTAGACTTCGACTCATTTATACCAACTGTATGTAACATCCCACATGCCGACATTTCTTGTGTAAATATCATGTAAATTATAACTATAGCCTTATCCTCCTTGTTTTATAACCTTATCTTCTCTGTTCCTTTATCTTCTTGGCTTTTTACCTCACTGTGAATGTGTGAAACTGGAGTGTCATGCCCAATTTCGTTGTCACAATATGTTAACCCATTTTGTAACAATGACAATGAAGGTCTATTCTATTCTATTCTATTTACGTCGGGCATACAACTTACAAAACGTCTCTGCCCGGGTAGCCGACAACTTTTACAAGATTTTTTTTTTTCCCCAAATCAAACGTTTTCTTTATTCCGATTTTGAAATCTTCGTTCGGTTCGGAAGTTTTGGAATTTCGGTTCGTTTAGCAATTTGCATACTCTGCAGCCAATCAGAAGCCCGCATCGAATAACTTTGTGCTTCCGGACTTTCCCGAGCGTTATAAGGTCGTGCATTTGCATATCATTTTCCAAAGTAGGCGCACAGACAACACAAAAAAAATGGAGAAGTGGTTAGGAATCAAGCCAAAACCTCAACCCCAGAAGATTCAAAAGAAGCTAACAGAATTTATGACGCTACAAAACGTAAACGTATATTAAAAGCATTGTGCAAACATTGCATGAATGAAGATGAGTAAATACAGGTAGATACTGATGGCAGATGGAAAACAGCGATGTCATATACGTGCAATGAATGTTATAAGTAGATTTGTAATAAACTTGAATTTAAAGTGTTGTTCTGTTATATATTCTGATGATCAATCCGTAATACTTTGCAACAATGTTTTTTTCTTTGCGATTATTCGTCTTATTGTGTTTCAAGTTGTGAAAAATGGGGCAGGCAACTTTTCAGAGTTATCTGCCCTGGTGTCCGCTAACACGAGTTTCAGACACTGGCATTAGCAATCAAAATTTCAGGTTTTTAACAACCTCTGAAAAAGTTAAGACACTTCAATGCAATATTTGGTTACATATTTCGATGATAGTTTATCTTTTTCAGGTTATTTTATTCACTCCAGCAATTTTCTTTATATAATCCCGAGTTGTCATACAGTATTACCTTAGTTATCGTGGTTAACGGTGGGCCCCCAAGGGCCAAACAAACCTTCAGATGACATCCTCACCGACTGAGCATATACAACTGTAACAAAATGACAACTATAGATCTACAAATAAATAGAATAGAATAGAATAGAATATACCTTTATTGTCATTGTTACAAAATGGGTTAACATATTGTGACAACGAAATTGGGCATGACACTCCAGGTTCACACATTCACAGTGAGGTAAAAACCAAAGAAGATAAAGGAACAGAGAAGATAAGGTTATAAAACAAGGAGGATAGGGTTATAGTTATAATTTACACAAAATTTACCCAAGCAATGTCGGCATATAGGATGTTACATACAGTTGGTATCGTAGGGTTTGTGCAATATGCATTTGGTGAAAAAATAGTCATCATAGTGCAAAAAATGGTCAACATATGCATTTGGTGCAAAAATAGTCATCATAGTGCAAAAAAAGATAGTCAACATTGTGCAAGGTGAGCAGTAAACATAGAAACATAGGCATGAGTACCATTTTACGTTCGTATGAGGTAGAGTTTTTCGGTTTTTTGTGCGGTGTGTGTTTAGGGTGGTAATGGCACTGGGGAAGAAACTGTCTCTGAGTCTGTTTGTAAAAACACAGAACACATAATTCCAGTTGAACATATGGTCTTTGTTGCCATTATTCAAAAGGACCAAAAAAATTGGAGGATTTTCCTTTCCGTGTGAGAAAGTGATTTACAGAGCGTTTGGTTAGCTGCATGCTAGCTTCAGGTATTCTCGGAATGAGCCAGGGCTCTGTGATGTTTAAAATATAACTGTCCAGAATGTAGCGGTATCCCACGAGTCCCAGTTCTAGGTCATCTGTTTCACTGGCATTCGTGAGATACCGGCTCGGCAGGGGTGGCTTGGGAAGCCGTGGAAGTAGGCCAGACCTGCAGCCCCACTATTGCTTTTCCTCCTGATAACAATCCACCAAGGCCCCGCCTACTGATCACCAATTCTTTGCAATCTTCTGACTTTTATGAGAGTCTGATTTGATTATTGAATTCATGTTCAATGTAACGAGCCACTGAATTACTAGCTGTAGCTGTAGCCATGCTTCCTGGTTTGTTTTGGGTGTACAGATTGGTTTCTGAGCCCTCCCACCCCAGCTGTTTGACTAATAGCATACACCAGCCTATCACAGTTGCGAACACACTGACGCCCACCCAACCCACGCTCACACACACACAACCTGTTCCTGGGATAGCATTGGTTGTATGCTGTCTGCTGCAGAACACAATACATGGTTCGTTGCTATCAATGACAATAAAGACACTTCAATTCCAAATCTGCGAATAATCCAAACCACGAAAAGTAAACTGTGACACAGCGAGGGATTACTGTACGTCTTTGCGAAGTGTCAGGATAGACCCATCTGGCCGGAGTTCCCATATGTGCATTCCACAGATGGCTCATTACGGCTCTGGCGAAGTTGTGATAAAAAGCACTCAAGTCAAAACAAAGTGACTTTGTAGGCGGCAGAGGAGGTCGCACATTCCTCCGGGCTTCAACAAAACACAATAAGCCTCTAGCTGCCTGACTGCGGCATAAGCCATAGCTTCGAGTTTCCTTAAGAGTTACTGGAGTAGACTGTAATTCGGGGGGCAAGGAGGCCATGTTCTCGACACAAAGTAACTCACTGACGGCCATACTCAAGGCTTTGAAGACATCCAAGCAAACAACACGCATGCTAATTCTGACACAGACTCTCAACCCACCACAGCTGGAAACTATGCAGGAGACAGCAACGTCGATTCCTTGTTGACGCACAGTCCTTCCCCAGATGGGAGGAAGCGGAGGCTGATTTTATCTTTTTCCAGTCCGTTTTTTTCCCCCCTAATGCTCGAAGATTGACGAAGACATTCGTGAGCTTTAATCACGACTCATGCTTTGCCGTTAATCTGCGTTTCGTCATTTTTTTCTAGTGGAGGAAATTACTTGCAGCTCTGCAGTGATGCGAGTTACGCTGTTTAGTTTAAGCGGTCCCAGTCGATGTTCCCTGTAATTTTCCTTACGGGTCTGAGCGTTCACACAAAGTCGGTGAGCAACGCTTGAAACAACAGTGAGCAACCATAATCCCAGGTGTGGCAATATAATTAATTATCAAACATGTCCAAAACTTGACATCAAGTTACATTTTGCTGAGTTTCCAGCAATGCAAAATAATTTTTCTCTTTTGAATGAATTGACTCATGTACTATTGCAAAGGTTGTACGGCCTCCAAACATCGTTTGTTCTTACAATTCTTTCACAAGATATCCATTTCTTTTTATTTCCTGATATGTTTTGTCGCATAGTATTAACATTTTTGGTGGCTTATTTAGTCGATTGTAAGATACAGAACTGTACTTAATCAAATTTTTTTGTGGAAGTACACTGTTGGCAACAAGATTCACTTGATATAATTGGAAATTATTTGAATGCAACACAAACTTTTTCTTCTTTTTTTCGTGTTTTTTTTCTACTTTTTTTTAAATTCCTTTAAAAAAATCTCATTGTGTTTATTTTTTCTGAGCTTTTACTTTTTTCTTTTTGTTCTCTATTCACTTTTTTCCTACATTTCTTTCTCTTTTTTTTCTGGCTTTTTTCTACATTTTTCCTTCTTTTTTTCTCTTCTTTTTGTTTCTTTTTTTCTCAGCTTTTCACTCCTTTTTCATTTGGTATTTTTTTCTCTTTTGTTCTATTCCCCCCTTCCTTTAAGTCATTTTGTGCATAATTTGACATAATATTTGGTCATGTTGGGATTAAAGAAGCAAAAACAACCTGAAGGGCCGTTTAGGACCCGAAAGAGCCGGTTCCTTTTAGTGAGCCGAGCCGAAGAAGCCGGTTCTCGGCAAACTCTACGAACTTTACTCAACTTTATTTTACTTCGACATTGAATTCAAAATACCGCCTTTAGGACACAACGTCAGGGGAACCCGTGTATTTTTACCTTCATGCACTGTAACTTTGACTTAAGTCGCTTCTTAATTAGTCATTTTGAGCCCTGATTTTTGTGCGCTGGCTAGATTTTCTTGTGCGCTGAGAATGTGCGAGCAGTGCGCAATTGCGCACGCGCGCAGTTTAGAGGGAACACTGGTCCCAGTGAATGTGTCAATACGTATACCATTTGCCTGCAACAGTTTTTCATTCTACTGAGGAGTCATCCTTCTGAGAAAGTTATTCCTTGAGAAAAAGTGTAGTAATCATCTTTTCTTTGACCTGTCTGCTACAAATAAATGTTATTCCCTCGACGCACGCAAGCTGTTTCCCGACACGAATTCTGCAGAAGTGCAGCTGGTACTCGGAACAGTGCTTTGTAGGTGCGGAGAAAGCTGTAGCCTCTTTGTCACTGGTGACATCTTAAACCACTGCCGGGCTTGTACAAGACATCCCGACCCAGTTTCACAAAGAATAATGATTGTTGCAATCAGGCCTGGATTTTGGCCCATTTTTCCTTTTGTTATCGCTTGCTGCAAGTTCCTGATCCTTTGGACGGGAAAATGAATGGGACGGGAAGAGGATGGGACTGTCACGGTTGCCATGGCGCCCAATTGACCCTGCCCGTGCGGCGCCAGCTGCGGCTCATTGACAGATTGGCTTCCCTGTTATCTAAACCCAGTCCTGTCACTCTCCTTTTGTCAGTCCGTCAACGAACCTCTGCCCCGCAAGACGTGGGTTTTGACTCGGTTTCCTGTTGGTATTCCCTGTCCGGTGTTGTTCATGGTTTTTTTTGGTCATGTTTAATATCGGTTTCCAGTTTCGTTCCCGTCTATTTTTGTCTTGTTTATTATTTTCTCCAGTTTTCGTTCAGGTCTAGTTTGTCCTGTTTAATTTCGATATCCTGTTTCATTATCAACCATGTCTGTCCCGTCCTGGTATCGACCCCATCTGTCCGATATCAACTCGGGCAATTGGTATCGATCTTGTCGGCCTCTGGCTTCCTATCATTTCACGCCAGACTGCTGCCTAACGTGCGTGATTCCCCATTTTCCGTAAAGGCTTGTGTAAGTAACGTCACGCGTTAGTGTCCTGATCCAGTTCTGGTTCATGACAGGGACATAACATCTGTGAGTCTTAAGAGTCACTTAGGGATATGCGAACATGTAGAATAGATTAATCAATATTGATTTAGGAGTTGACAAGCGGCATTGCTAGGCATTCTACTTGGGTGAGGCTGTTGGGGCCGTGGTTTATTGAAAAAGTGCAAGGGAGGCACAAGGGAGCGTTAGAAAGCCGCACTCAGACTTTTTTTGAGGCCTAAAGTCCCATCTATTTTTGTCCTGTTTATTATTCTCTCCAGTTTTTGTTCCCGTCTAGTTTGTCCTGTTTAATTCCGGTATCCTGTTTCATTATCAATCCTGTTTGTCGACCCCATCTGTCCGATATCTACTCGGGCAATTTGTATCGATCTTTTCGGCCCCTGGCTTCCTATCATTCCACGCCAAACTGCTGCCTAACGTGCATGACACCCCATTTCCTGTAAAATAAAAGGCTTGTGTGAGAAACGTCACGCGATTGGGTCCTGTTCCGGTTCTTGACATGAAATTCAGTGAGCTTCGACAGAGTGATAATTTGCATACTCCCATACCACACTTGGAACAATGTTCCTTTTTCTGTCTCTCTGATCATATATATTTTTTTAAATTTAAAATCTAACCATCCATGCGGCCCTTCTACAGTCCTAAATGTAAACGTAGCTTCCAGCACCATGCAACTCAGGAATACTTCACAGTCTGAGTGTGCTGCAGACATTTGAAAGTTTTTGAAAATGTATACACAAAAAATGCGAGCGGAGAGGCTTTAAATATCCGCCAGGTACAAAATTCAGGCCCTTAAATCCATCTCTTAGTCCAAATACACTTTGCAGCTGTTGGACGGAAGTTGTTGGAAATACAAGTCATGGAAAGAGCAGTTTAACCAGAAAGGTTGTAAGAGTGGGTGGTGGGATTTTTCCATTTGCCTGAAATCTGCCCTCCGATTTTTTTCAGCGTTCCTGTCATTTTCAATTGCTTTCGGTAGTGAGCTGTCAAGTGTCTCACTTGCATTGGGAATCCCAATCCATATTAGGTGATCCTTGGGTGTTTTAATGCCAGATTTATTTCTCAAATTTGACCGAAACTTTATTGTTCTTGGGAGGCTATTACATGTTGCAAAATGTATATTGCAGACCCTGAGAGCTCCCACACGGAGACTGATTACATGCTTCCAGGTTGGAGATCTTAGGCAAACTTTGCTCCTCTTCTGCGTTGCTAAACACATGTGTCAAACGTCCGGCCCGCACGACCATTTTACATTATTGTTATTAATGGCCCGTCAATATGAACAACGCCGTCTCATCTCTGGACATCATATTCTAACGTTTTACTCACTGGACCTATTCCTTCATATATGACGTATACTATACTATATACCAGGGGTCGGGAGCCTATGGCTCGCGAGCCAGAAATGGCTCTTTCAATGAGTACCTATGGCTCAGAGACAAATTTAGTTGCATGCAAATTTTCTCCATATCGTTCAAAACTTGAGCCATTAATCCTGTTCAGATACACGCATAACTGCAGTACTTTTCAGAATATATAGGGCACGTTTTCACTATGATTTACAGTCAAGGTGTCACACCAAAAAAAACTCGTTTTGGCTGTACAACGCTAAAGAATCCTTTATATAAAAGTTCACTATATAATCCGTGTTCAGATACTTTTTGATGACTCCACGGAACAAATTGTAAATACGCCAAAACACCGGAAGAGAGCTTAAAGTTATTTGATTGGGTGAGTGGGAGGGATGGGTGGAGCTATGCAAAAAGTGAAAGCACTCCCTCCAATCTCTCGCCCTACTCCGTCTGCGCTAAAGGTAAGCACATCAGGCTCCCTGTTCTCAGAATGTTGTGACGTTTTTACAAAATAATTTGTGTAGCAATTTCAAATTTTTACTTTTGACAGGAGATATATTAAGGAGAGCTAAATCTTTTGGGACATTTAAGTTTTTTTTTAATATATACATTGACATAGGAGCAAAGGAATTTGAATGTTATTTTAATGTTAAATTGTTTAAGTTAAGTTCTAAGTTGTATAATTTAACGAGATATTTTTATTTAGAGCAAAATAATAAATACTGTATATGTGATTTAAGGTTTAAATTGTCTGTTTTTATTCATATTTATGTTCCAAAAACATTCAGTTTAAGTGTGCTCAATAAATGTTTATCCTGGTTGGCCCGCGACCTTAAGTGTGTTTTGAATTTTGGCCCCTTGTCTAATTGAGTTTGACATCCCTGCTCTAATGGGCTCGTTTTGGGATCAAGAGGTCCCAGGTTCAATTCCCGGTTCCTCCGTGTTATATGTCGAAGTGTCCTTAGGCAAGACACTGGATCCTTAATAGGTGCAGGTAGGCGCCTTGCAGGGCTTACTCCCTATTGGTGTGTGTGAGTGTGTGTGAATGGGTAAGTGTGAAGCACATTGTAAAGCGCTTTGGGAGGTGGTCATTGACTTGAAAAGCGCTATGTAAATGCAGACCATTGACTTTAGTTGCTTGCAAAAGTATTGCCCCCTAAGAACTGTTTTGCTATATTTCAGGCTTCAAATTTATAGATTAAAAAACACTAGACAATATTGTCTAAGGATCAACTAGATGTGAGACACAATCAGGAAATGAGTCCAAATGTATTCAACATTTTTAATTTATGCCAATAAATACAAAATTGAAAAGTAGGTGTTGCAAAAATATGCCCCCCTTTGATTTCATACTTTGTACAACCTCCGTTCGCTGAGATCATGCCACAAGTCTTTTGGGGTATCTTCAAGTTTTTCACATTTTGAAACAGAAATATTTGCCCATTCTGCTTTACAAAACAGTTTTTTTAACGGTTGGGTGCCTAGTAAAAAGTTCATAATTACATATTTCCTTTATCGGGTATGTGTAAACAATGCCCATCTGATTTCAAAGAGCATTTATGTATATTTTTTCAGAGCACCTATCTGCTTTTATCCTACTTTTATCATCAATGCATTAGGCTGGAGGAAAGGATGCAGAGGGGATTGGGAGAGGAGAGTGATTTCACCTGTTTGCTCGAAGATTTTTTTAAATTTTACAATGAAATTGGCGATAGTAATATGTACTGTTTCAAATACAGTCTAAATGTCTACCCCAAAAAAGATGAAAAAAAAAAGAGTTTATTCGAGTGCATTTAATAGAAACACCGAAATTAATAAGGACTATGTCAGGACCAGAACAGAGACTTGCATACGTTTCTCTCAGTTTTATTGGGAAGAAGGGAAAGGATAGTACACACAATCGGGTGATCGCTGGTCACGGGGAGCAGGTCGCTTTGAACGCGGAAGTGGCACTTCCGTGGCGAGCGATGGCGGTATCGAGAGCGGGAAAAAAACGGGTCAGTAGCCGGGTCAGGAGAGCAAAAAACGTGGTCGAGATCAAAAAACAGGTCTAAGCCGGGAAACAGACGGGAGCCAAAACAGGAGTGAGTCAGGGTTGAAAAGCTAGCCTAGAATAAACTGAGGTTTGCAGACGGACTGACAACAGGTGACCGATAGACGGGGGTTTAAATAGTGACCGGGAGCCAATCAGAGTCCGAGGCAGTTGCCGCCAAAGGAGCGGGCACAGGGCATAGAATGGTATTGAAGTATGATCGTGCATAAAGTATCGCCAGGTTTACAAAGTCATCATCTGTCACTGCGTGTATGCATTCATGTCGAATCATTGCTACTAGTTTTGTTAAGTCCAGGTCTATTCTTGTTCTTGTTTGTTATTTTGTTCCTTGATTTTGGAGAATGTGACCCATTGAGACTAGTCAAGTCATGTTTCTTGGTATAACCCTTAATCACAAGAAGTCTCAAAGGGGTGTACACACTATTACAGACTACAGACTATTATTACGCCATCCCCTGTGTTGGAAACTTGGGTTCACAGTAATTAATCTTTTTTGTGACAACCCCAAAACTAGAGCATGTCCCGGTTTACTGTATCAATGCAGACTTGCGTATATTCCCATAACATATGTCCCACTTTTACCTCTCTAGAGAAGGTTCGGTTGCTTCATACTATAATTAACCAGTTATAAACCCACTATAAAATTGAAAAGATTCTGATCACACAATACCCGAGAGGTTGTGCAAACTTTTGGTGGGAGTAGTTACATCCAATTAAGCCATGCATGCACACACCCTCTGGAGTACAGAAAGAATAAAAAAAAGAGTCAAGGGGATCCGCTTGAGCTAAAGATAAAATCGGAGTTTTTTTGACTGAAACACAGTATATTTAAAGATAACACCGAGGAAACATGACAAAGGAAAACCCCCAAATTGTTTTGATTTCATTGTAGCATATGTTGGTAGAAGAAAAAAGCACAACACAAAATTGACTCCCACATTTTTTGTTTCAAGTAACTCTGAACTTTGGAATGGATGGAATGACTGCATCTCCTTATGGACAGTCCCGGTTGTACTAATTCACTATTGCCTTAATGAACTCTGATAACATGACGTTTTGAATGTAATTAAAACATCGAAGGCTATGTATTGATAAGATAATGTTCTCACCGTACGTAATTATGTCAATTGGAGGGGCATTCTCAACTTCAAACACCGTCATCCGATCCTGGTGGTCTCAGATATCTGAGACCACGCCCAAAGAGGCATGATCTGGTGAAACGTCCCTGGGCCATACAAAAGAGGAGCTGATCGATAGCTCGTCCTCTTTTCTATTGCCTCGCATAACGGCCGTGCCAAGCGGCCATGCAGGCCTGCACTGCGGCCTTGAGTTCAGCACTTGGGCCATATCAGCCAAAATCTCTACGCAACAAGTAAGGGGACGGTTTCAGATTCAACACCATGTTTGCTGGTTCTTGGGACTGAACGTTTTTTTCTGTACAAGGGAATATCAAATACCAAATCGCATTATAGCGGGAAACTTTCTTTTTTTCTTGCGCTCTCGATAAGGGAGTTGACGACCCCAGGGAAGAAATTGTCTCAGAGCCTATTTGTCCTTTTTTTAATGGTCCTGTACCACCTACAAGAGGGCAACTGATCAAAGAGTTGGTGCCTCGGGTAAGAATAATCTTTGATAATGTTGAAGGCTCTGCTATGGTATCTCAAGCTGGCAACGTCCTCCAGACTGGGAAGAGGGGAGCCAACGATCTCGTGGGTTGTGTTGATAACTGCCTGTATGTTTTAATGGTCCGCTGTCCGTGCTCCTAGCAGCCAGTTTGACGAAGAATTTCACTGAATTGATGGCGGTGCTTTCAAACAAATCGCTTAACTTTATTTGGAGTCATGCTATGCTAGCAGAAAGTTGCAAGGAGGGCAGGAGGTTGGAAATACACAAGCACCAGCTATGGTCATCTCTAAGGACAAAAACGTGTATCGCAGCACAATGCATGATAAGGAGTATGCTTAAAAAGGTATTCAATGTTTTTAGTGACATATCACAGAGGCCTGTGGTCCAGTTTTCTGCTCGTCTTCAGTTGGGTCTTGTAACAGGACTCTGTTCCAGGTCATTTAGAGTACAAAGTAGACTGAGCCACAAATGGACCATCCGGACAAACAGGCTGTCCTTCACATGATCCTTTCGTTGAGTCTTTTGTAAGAAAAACTCACAAATATCTTGAATTGATTTTTTTAAAATGCAGTTGTGGTCAGGAATGATAGTTGAGACTGTTTGAATCACACATTGTAAAAGACACATTTACAGTACATGCCATTTCCTTTCTTTTTTTTCCATACTGAGGTTGGAAGATGACTTTAACAGGACAAAGCTAAGTTCTTATGTTTTATATTTGTTCTTAATTGGAAAATTGTGTAAACCATTTGCATGTTCTATTAAGTCAAGGAATGTTTATTTGTATAGCCCTTAATCACAAAGAGTCCCAAAAGGCTGCACAGACCACAGACTATTGCAAACTACAGACTAATTATTACACCATCCCCTGATCTAAAACCTACGTGAGAGCAAGGAAAACTAAAAAACCTCAGCATGAGAAAAATGAAGAAACCTTAAAGGGACCGCACATGAGGTCATCCCCAGGATAACCAGGCTGCAATGGATGTTGCAATATCAAATCATACACAGATATTGTCAACATAAAACATAGGTTTTTCATTTGTTATAGAAAAGAAGTGTGTTTTAAGCTTAGATTTAAACAGTTGACTGAGGTTGCAGATCGAATCTCAGGGGGAAGTGCATTCCACAGCACCGGGGTCCGAAAGGAGAACGTGTGGATTTCTTCTTGGCTCTTGGGATCTCTAATAGACCAGTTTTCTGAGCAAGGACTCCAGACCGGAACATGGGGCAAAATGAAATCTGAAAGATATGAGGGAGCAAGTCCATGCATGATTTTGTATACTACCAACAGAACCTTAAAATCACATCTTAAGCTAACAGGGAGCCAATACAGGTTAGCTAAAATCGGGGTCATGTGATCAAACTTTCTTGTCTTAGTTAAAAGCCTCGCTGCAGCATTTTGTACCAGCTGAAGGCTCTTGATTTTGGACTTCGGGAGACCGGAGAGTAGTGCATTACAGTAATCGAGACGGGAGGTAACAAACGCATGAATTATAATCTCCGCATCCGACTTAGATAGCATTGGATGAATTTTAGCAATGTTGCGAATATGGAAAAAAGCTGTATGACACCTAAATTTTTGACTGAGTCACTCTGGGAGATATTACATTCGTCAATGTTCAGAGCAGTTTTTGAGAAAAAGTCACGGCATTTAGATGGACCAATAACTAACATTTCGGTCTTTTCAGAGTTAAGGCGCAAGAAGTTGAGTGACATCCATTCTTTTATCTCCGTGAGGCAGGCCTCCAAATTTCCAGTTTAGATGTTGTGTTAAGGAAAAGTGGGAACACATTGTCTGTGTCTTCAAACAATAGTCAAAACTTGCAAAAAAATGGCTAGCATGTCTAATGAGTTTATAAAGGCAAGTAGAAAAAAACGACGAGGCAGTCCAAGATGAATTTTGTTTGCAATTCCAACAACTTGTCTTTGTAACTCTTCCCTTTTCAGAGCGCTACTTTTGGGACAGCAAACTGCGGATTCCCACTGCCAACTACCAGGACGTCCTCCATGACGACAAGGCCGCGTTGGCGTGGTTGGTGGCCCTGCGGCGGGTGGGAATCGTCTACCTGAAGGGGGCGCCGGTAGAGCAAGGCCAAGTCGCCAGGCTGGCCGAGAGGATCGGTTATCTTCGCCTGACGTTCTACGGGTAAGGGCATTTCGGTCTTTTCAGAGTTAAGTTAATCGATAGCCGCATCGGATTGTGTTTAAAATGTAGAAACAAAAAGTAGCGGCTTGTCATCCCAAATTCACGGTACCTTCCCGAAGTCAAGCCAGCTTTTGCTCGTGCCGCTTCTGCCCTTTCTCCGCTTCCTCCTCTTTCTACTTCTTCTCTTTGGCAGCTTTCATCTCAACCTCCCCTTTTTATTTAATCTATATCTTCGCTACACTCATCACACTGTGGGTACACACTCTCATTCGCAGGATAAGGGAAGGAAGGAAGTGGGGGCTTCTTCAATGTGTGGATAAAGATCTGATCAAAGCCACTCCTGCCAACTGTGATTTTGTCACGGATGCCATGGCGCCCAATTGGCCCCACCGTGTAGCGCCAGCTTTGGTCACGGTTGCCATGGCGCCCAGTTGGCCCCGCCAGTGGATGCCAGCTGAATCTTGTTGACAGATTGGCTCCCTATTAGTATATAAACGCTGTCCTGTCAGTCGTTTTTTTTGTCGGTCCATCTGCGAATCTTCATTTTGACACAGCAAGCCCTTTTTTTGTCTGTCCTGTGTTTTTGCTCTTGTTTTTCTCCCACTACGATCTGTTTGATCTCGACCACGGCGACTCTCCTCTCCTGGTTTTCGACTTTTTTCCGTTCCCGACACCGCCATCGCTCGCCGCGGAAGTCGGACTTCCAAGGCTGAGCAACCTACTCCCCGCGACCAACGATCTCCGGATCGAGTGTGCGCTCCTTTCTCTTCTTCCCAATAAAACTGTAACGTTACGCGAGTGGGTCCTGTTTCCTGTTCTGGTCCTGACAGATTTGTCATACGGATATTATTCCCTGATACTTACCGATGAGCCCCAAACCCTTTATAATAGCTTTTTAAAAATAAATAAGTACGTTTGGGCACTCAGGGGAAATGCTCCTGAAAATGTATTTATACATTATGGCATTTGAAAAGTGAAAGACTTAAAATTTCAAATATTATCCATATCTTTTAGCTAATAAAGCCAAAACAATTGAAGATCAGGAAAATGTGTGTTCTGGAGTCTTCGATTTATTTGGGTCCCTTGGCGATGTTATCTCACCAGAGTTCATTGCTTCGGTTTATCAGTCTAAGACACAGACGGGGAAAATGAGCAGCAAAAGCATTCCAGCTGCTTGAAAGGAGAGGAATTACCTGGCGCACTTTGTCCAAACTGAGATTTGGACTGTTTGCATTGCCAGCGAATGAGCTCAGAGTCAAAGGCTGACTTGGGAGAAGGTTGGAGCGACTGTTAGCTTATTAGCGTTTGACGCTCGTTTGCAACACGTCCTTAATAAACAGCGCAAAGGCTTCTTTATGATGGACTACAAGCTCATCTTGTTGCTTTGTGCTCACGTTATACAAACTAAAACGTGGTTTTGCCTAAAATCACAATCCAAGACGTTCCCAGGGTAAAATGAACGATGTTCTTGAACCTTTTGGATGGTTTTGGTCTCTTTTGAAAAGTAACTCTCAAAAGTTCGGTCCCAAACTGAAATAATCGCTGCAAGTGCTACTAACATTGTGTAATTTGAATTGGAACACACATAAAAGGAACGTTTTTAATGTAATTCCTGCAGTTAAGAATAGCATGGACATCTTAGCTCAAAAACAGGTGAGACAATAGCTTGAACCTTTACCTGGTACCATGTCAAATTTGATCACAATCTGAAAAATTGCATTTTACAATTTAAAATAGTTTTTTAGACATTGTGAAAGAGTTGTAAATGTTTCACTTCTCTTTCCAGAAGTTGAATCAATGATTGTGCACACTCGTGCGTAATAATGGTCCGGAAAAATGTAGCATGTGTTTTTGGCAATGACTTGTATACACCCACAGACAATTGGCTAAACTAGGTGTCAATCGGCATTCGATTTAGTTACTATTGCCTGAAGATTTTTTGAATTACACAGGGCAATCTTACTTTTATCAAACAAGCCCGTGTAGGCTAATGCGTTATGTGGACCAAGAGTGGTGTCAATCAAAAGGTCAGAGACTAACGGATATACTAGAAGTCATCTGACAAGTCCGTTTATTTTTAATGGGGAGTTTTGGAATGAAATGAACGAATTACAAGAAGAAACATTGAATGAAGCAGACATGCTTTTAGGCGTATATTTTTCTCTGTTGGCATGATTGTGTGTTTTGAATTGAATATTTTACACGGTTGGATTCACTAGATTCTTGAAGATGTAAGGAGGCAAAGGTTGCTAACATTTATTGAATTTAATGGCTGTAAGACAATGTCTTTGGTGAGCTACCACCTTTTTTTAAAAATAGTTTTCGGGTAGCTTGTTGCAGACCGATTGTGATTCTGTTTCTGTAATGAGTATATTTTAAAATTGTCATTGTATCTTGAGTCCCAAGAGTTTAACCTTTCTAATGATATGTATTTCAATGATTGGTGACATTATATGATGAAGCACCATTAGATAGCCGTTGTGGCTTTTATCAGATCTTTGTTCACACGTTGCTAAAGCCCAACTTCATGGTGTTGCTTCCCGTATCAAGCAAATGAGTGCATGTCGGCAGCCCCCTATTAGTAGGCATATTGAAGCAGTGCGGTGAGAGTCGCAAGCTATGGACAAATAGTAACCGGCCGTTTACTTAACAGAGCGTATTTCCTTTGAAAAAAAGTAGTCCCATCGTGTGCAGCACAGTTCTGAGGTCATGAGATCGAACCTCCTGTGTGGAGTTTGCATGCTATCCCTGTGCTTGCGTGGGTTTCCTCCCGGCACTCCGGTTTCCTCCCACATTCCAAAACCATGCATGTTAGGTTAATCGGCCGGTCCAAATTGTCCCTATGTGTGAATGAGCGAGCGAGTTGTCTGTCCCAGTGTGCCCTGCGACTGGCTGGCAGTCAGTTCAGGGTGTCCCCTGCCCACAGCCCAAAGACAGCTGAGATGGGCTCCAGCACCCCCGCGACCCTACTGAGGATAAGCGGTGAAGATAATGGATGAATGGATGGAGTCCCATCGTCATTGTCTGGTCGGAGAGCGATAGCGTTACTTGCACGTCTGCAGGAACGCGGTCGCTCAAGGGAACGCGATCGTCATAGTGACCGGAATCGTGTGATCACTTCACCAGAAACATAGGGTGCTGTAAGGTTCTTGAAAAGTTGATGCATAGTTCATGCATCAGTTCGCTGTTCTTGCAAAAAAGTGGTATTTTAGACATTGCAGTTATCACAAATACCCAAAAAAAAACACCAGAGGTAAAGTTCACCTTGAACTGCGTCCTTTTCATTCTTAAAGCTGTTGTTTTAAGAAGCTTTCACGAAATCGTGTATTGTTAAGAGACTTAGCAATGTTTAACTGTTGTTTACTAAAAAAATTGTAAACGCTAGAAACATACTTTTTCTAATGAACGATTAGCAGGCTTTCCTTCCTTCAAAAGTGACTCAATTCAGCCTGAAAGAAATCACACACAACACGTCCATTTGGGTTTGAGGTGCCTCTACCATCCATTTTTGCACTTGAATGGAATATCGACCTGAGCAATTGCTCCTGAGCGCTGTTTGTGGATGGAGGTTTCTTTCTGTTCAATCGGTCTCAACGACTGTAATTTTGTGTCCCCAAAGTGGAACCATTCATGCCTCTCACTTCTAGGTGATGCATGATAGTTGACTGTCCTGTGTTGAGCTGCTGTGTCAAGCCTACTTGAAGACTGTTTGGACGACCAAAGCGAATGCAATGGAAGCACCTGGAATACTGTTTTTTTTTTTTCTGAGTTCGATGAAAACCTAGGGGTTCGGTACACTGACTATGCACAATGGCCCGCCCTGCTTGGCCATCATTGGCTGCAGAAGATCACGTGACATTGCTTTGGCCAATCAGTCCTGCGCAAAATTTAGTCAAGTCATGTTTATTCGTACAGCCCTTAATCACAAGAAGTCTCAAAGGGCTTCACAGACAATACACAGACTAAATTAACAATAATTATAGGTAATAACAGAACATAAACAAATTAAATAAAAGTGTGTTTTAAGCCTAGGTTCAAACACTTCCACTAAGGTTGCAGATCGAATCTCAGAGGAAAGAGAATTCCACAGCACTGGGGCGAGATTGGGGCAGGCTCTTAAACCTACAGATTTCTTCTTGGCTCTTGGGATCACACTGGGAAGACTTGGAGTGTACTACAGACAGGGTTGGGTAGGGTTACTTTAACTTGATTGACAAAAGAAACTCAATATGAATAAAATTATGACTCGCAACACATGGTAAGCTCTCTCTCCTGGCTTTGATCTTTTTGATCTCTGGCAAAACTAACATAAAATGCGACAGAAACAAAATGAAAATAAATCCAAACAGCTTGCCAACATCATTTTTGCCGTTCCATGTATTCCGTTACTCCCCAAGCCTGCACAAAATTTAGTAATTTTATTCCTATTTAGTTTCTTTTGTCTTTTATTAGCATATTTGATATTGTAGTAATCCAAAAGTAATTGAAAGTAATCCAGTTAAAGTAACCCTACCCAACCCTGACTACGGATCAACTCAAAGTTGGAATTTCATCGTAGTACAGACGCTTCTACTACTTAAGTTGAATTTGTTTGGAAGTTGCTTCAGTGCGATATTTTGTATGTTTAAAGTTTATACAATTATGTTTAAAAATTGTATAGTAACCTTAATTGTTTTGTACTAGCAAATAAACATATAATAAAATAATATGCTCTATAATGATAAATAAGGAGTTTAACTTACTTTTGGAAGACGGACTTCAAGAGTTAAGCGACTTCCTCCTCCGTGGTAGAAAGTAGCCGAAAAAAAAGCGACCCCACCATTTTCTCAACCGCATCAAGCTTTCTTATTCCACTTTCATTTCAAATGAAACGGCTCGCCTCTTCTTTACGCTTTACACCAACGATCTCAAATGGATGCACGAGATATTAAACAATAAAAGTTCTTAGCGCGCTGGAGATACAGTATAGAATGTTTAAACACAAACTAGGAAGAGAAGGCCACATCTTTTCTTGGGGGTGGATGCTGGGTGACCTCTCACAGCGCCGCACGCAGGAAGTGGCGGAAAGAAGCTCTGCAGTACTGTCCTGTACTCGGAAAATGTGCACACAATACAATATCTAACGTACAGCAATATCAGGATATTTTTCGACGTCCTAAAAATAATTTTCGTATGTACCGTTGTTTGTAACTCGAATGTTCATAAGTAGGGGTGTTCCTGTATCACATTTTAAGCTAACAGGGAGCCAATGCAGGTTAGCTAAAATCGGGGTAATGTGATCAAACTTTCTTGCCATCGGAAGATATAGTCATCTGTGTAGCAATGAAACTGATATTATACTTGCGAATAATATTACCCAATGGAAGCATGTAAATGCTAAAAAGAAGGGGGCCAAGTACTGAACCCTGCGGAACACCACAGGTAACACTCAAGGGAACAGCTTAGCTGCATAAGTGGGTTCATAAATGACCCCAAGGGTTGTTATTCAAAATTTATATAAATGAGAAAAAAAAGTTGTAATATTGTGTCATATTTCAGGTATTCGTCATAAAAACATGTTTATGCCTTTAGGCCATTTGTATTTTTCCCCCGCTCATGGGAAAGTTACCGGTGGCTCATGCTTTTTTTATACATATGATTTTAATGGTCGGCAGCTCAGTTTTTACTAAATATAAAACAAATTCATTTGTAGCTGTTGTTGATTTTAGCATACCCCGCAGGCTGCTTAAAAAATAAATGTTGGCCAACAGATGACACCCTTGGGCTATTGTTTGGACGCCACTGAAATAAACGACTAGGAAGGGACATGGTTTTACAAACGTCGGATGTTTTTAATATTGCTCAGAGGCTCCCCGAAAAACGGACACGTCGGGCGACTCGAATAAGGGTTTATAAAAGTGCTGTTGTACAATGTCTCTTCTGATGAGTGCCCATTGTGTGTCTTCAGGCATACGTGGCAGGTTACGGACAAATACATGGCCAATAATGTCGCCTACACCTCAGGAAATCTCAGCCTCCACACCGACTACCCCGCGTTACACTTCGCCCCCGGGGTGAGAACATTCAAATATACCTCTTCAACCGGAGCGGCGAATTATCCGGGTGTTTATTTGCTCGGGATCGCAGGTGCAGTTCCTGCATTGCATCTCCCAGGCAGCAGAGGGCGGCGACAGCGAGGTGGTGGACGGCTTCCACACAGCCGAGCAGTTGCGTCGCGAGGACCCGGAGGCTTTCCGTACCCTGGCCTCGCTCCTGGTGGATTTCACCGACACCGGGACGGACTATTGTGACTTCATGCTGCAGTCCAAGAAGAGCATCATTGAGTAAGTGAGGCCATCCGTCCGATCCATCTCACATTTCTGCGGTTAGAGTACCGTATTTTCCGCACTATAATGTGCACATAAAATCTGATTTTTCTTTAAAAAGCTGACTATGCGCCTTATAATCCGGTGCGCCTTATATATGGATCAATATTGAACTGCAAGGTCTCGCAACTAAGAGAAGCAGCCACCGACTCCATTTTTCGCGTAGAAGAAGAAGTGCGCTGTGCATACTGGGAAATATTAAACAACGATTCTCTTTTATTTGTGCGTTTGTATAAAGACCCTGAATTGGCTCCTATTAAGAGACACGCTTACAACGCAGAGTTTTAACTCAAGGCGATCAGTCACGCAGTAGAACACGGAAATAGAGCAGCAGCGAGAGAGTTTAACATTAATGAATCGATGGTGCGGAAGTGGAGGAAGCATGAGGATGAGCTGTTTACGTTTTACATTTTACAGTTATTATGTTATTGCTTTATGGTTGCATAACGTAACTACATCCTCTACTGTAGCCAAGTCAAGTCAAGTCACATTTATTTATGACGCCCTTAATCACAAAAATGTCTCGAAGGACTGCACAGGATTACAATTACAAAATTGCACAATTACCTGATCTTAAACCAGCATGCACTTATAGCGCCTTATAATGCGGTGCGCCTTATGTATGGAAAAGGTTTTAAAATGTATCATTCATTGAAGGTGCGCCTTATAACACGGTGCGCCTTATAGTGCGGAAAATACGGTAATCCCTCAGTTACCGCCCCGGGAAAACGTGAAAATCCGGAATTAACCAATGCCCTTATTAAAAGCCCCCAAGGGTCAAACTTACCTGGGGAGGCCGTCCAGGTTGTTTTTGTTACTTTATTCCATCCATCCATTATCTGCACCGCTTATTCTCAGTAGGGTCGCGGGGGTGCAGGAGCCCATCCCAGCTATCTTCGGGCAGTGGGCAGGGGACACCCTGAACTGGTTGCCAGCCAATCGCAGGGCACACAGAGACAGACATCTCTCTCACTCAGTTACACCTAGGGACAATTTGGCCTGGCCAATTAACATGCATGTTTTTGGAAAGTGGGAGGAAACCCACACAAGCACGGGGAGAACATGCAAACTCCACACAAGGGGTTCGATCTCATGACCTCAGAACTGTGCCGCCATGCTGCCCACTTTAATCCATGTATTCCTAAATATTAGGTCGGAAGGAAAACATAATAATACACAAAAAAAGAAAAAGAGAGAGAGAAGAGAAAAATATGTTGAACAAAAGCTAAGAGAAAAAACTTCCAAGAAGAAAAAAATAAAGAAAAAAGCGAGAAAAAAGAAGGACACAGCTAGAAGGAAAGAAAATCACAAAAAGAAAATATAAAAGAACAAAAGCGAGAGAGAGAAATAAGAAAAAGAAAGCAAGAAAAAATAAGCAAAAAGCTAGAAAAAAAACAAGAGATGGAAACTATTAAAGAAAAGAGAAAAAGAAGGGAATAAAGCAAGAAAAACAATAAGCCAAAGACTAGAAGTGAAAAACAAAATAAATACAAGATGTAAAAAAAGATGGGAAAGAAAACCAGAAAAGAGGAAAAAGACAGGCTTTCGGGGGTCCCTTTCACAAGTAGATTACCAATAAAAATTGTGACATAATGCACAGTATAAATTATTAATTCAAATAAATAATCTATTGTTCTACTAACATATGATAGCATTTCAACCGTTTTATACTAAGAAACTTCACTAGACTATACATTTGTAACTTAAATCACGTTATCCCTAATAAACAGACAAAAACTTGCATATCGAAAAAGTAATGTCCATTTAAGGCACTATGAGCCTTGAGTGTACTATTTGGGAAGCGCAACACTGCCCCCTGCTGACTAGCGCTGTTATTGAATTGAATTCTCTTGATGGTGATCGATATCAGCGTCCTGAAACATTGCATGCAACGAGATTAGACATGGCACCCTCGAGTAAAACATATAATAAAGAGAAAAATATCAAATACTATCAGGATAAATAGGCAAAAGTAACTAATAAGTAACTAACTAGTACTTAGAAAACTGGCCTGATAGAATAGTGCATTGGAACTAAAGTGCAATAACATTTCTCATCTCATTAGCTGCACCGCTTATCCTCAGTAGGGTCGCGGGGGTGCTGGAGCCCATCCCAGCAATCATCGGGCAGTGGGCAGGGGACACCCTGAACTGGTTGCCAGCCAATCGCAGGGCGCAATAACATTTATCAGCAACAATCAAAAATAATAATAATAAGTCACAATGTATATATTTTCACAGATTCTTCACAATAATAAATATTTTCAACTTTCTACTTAGCAATAACCCAAAAAAAAAAAAAAAAAAAAAAAAAAAAAAATTCTCAAGACGAATTTTCTCATTTTCGCATGCTCGTTTAGGGTTGTGATGGCCCTTGGGGAAGAAGCTGTCTCTGAGCCTATTTGTCCTTGTTTTAAGGGACCTCTAGCGCCTACCGGAGGGCAACAGGGGAAAGAGGTAGCCGGGGTGGGAATGGTCTTTTATCAGGGTTTTCCTTGAAAAGTCTTAAAAGGCATTGAATGTTATACTATGATTAAGGCCTTAATTGGCATTAAAAGGTCTTAAATCCAATTTTGGAAAATCTTAAAAATGTGAGCACATAGGATTTATATTTGTTTAAACTTTGCTGAGGTGGCTTTAAATTTGATTTTGAAAGGCACTAAAAAGTTTTGAAATTAAGCTGTGGAACCCTGTTTAAAATGTTAAGGGCAATGTCCTCTAGACTGGGCAGAGAGCAGCCGATGATCTTTTGGGCTGTGTTGATTACTCTGTATCATTTTTTTTCCCTGTCCATCATACCGCCAGTGTCCTCATTTGATGTTCTATTACCTCACGTGAGTCGTCACCCTCGGTTTGGAATTTCACCCTGGTGGTTCCTTGTGATCACAGCGTGAACGCGCAAGGTCAAGTGGTGAGGATCAACTACAACAACGCCACCAGGGATTCGATCCTGGATCTCCCGCTTCATCAGGTGCAGCCCTTCTACAGAGCGCTCAAGGCCTACGTGGAAATCATGAATCGACCAGAGAACTTGGTCACCTACATGATGGAGCCAGGTTGGTTTTTAAGGTCTTTGTCGTAGCGTGACTAGGAATGGGGCGATACTGGGAATTTTGATATCGATAGGCTCCGGGCGCATACAGTAACAGTATAATCCGTTCCAGGAATTGATCAAGTTGAACAGGAGTCAAGTCACGTGTATTTGTATAGCCCTCAATCACAAAATGTCAATAACACAGTCCCCTGAACTGAAACCGACATGCAGGCAAGGGAAAACTCAAAAACCTCAGGATGAGGAAAACGAGAAACCTTGAATAGAGGTAATCCTGATGACCAGGTTTTAATATATGTTGCATATACCGTAAATTCCGGACTATAGAGCGCACCTGATTATAAGCCGCACCCACCACTTTTTAGGTGATTTGCCACTTTTGTACTTACACAAACCGCACCCATGTATAAGCCGCGTGCGCCCGCATTAATATTTGTGACACAATCATAAGTTTAACTCAGACCAAGCTGCAAGTTCTACGATTGTAACTGCATAATTAGTACACAATTCTATAACCACAGTTGGCATCATAAATGGAAAATGATACCTGTAATTAACGTATGATGCAGACTTGTAAAGTCCAAGTCCCGTTGAAAATGATCCAAGGAAACAAAATGTATATTTCCAAAGTTAAGGGTGGGAAAAATATATATCCACTATTGTCCGCTGCGACAACAGACAGATCTACCGGTAACTCAGCTTTACCCCAATTCCCATCAGCCCGCGTTTGCTCCGCCCCTTCTTTTTGATTCGTCCGTAGAACATATAACAGAATAAATCTCTAAAATAAATACATTACAAAAATATACAGTTGCAAATACATATTATACATGGTTACACATATTTACGAAGAAAGACGGTTTTCAAAACTTTAATAATAATTGACTTTGATCCCAAACCGTGCCTTTGAAAGGTACCAACACGCTACTATGAACTCGCACGCAATGTATCAAACGTGCCTGTTCAAAAAAAGCATCCAGTAATTGTGAAATTCACAGAAGATCGTCCTCAACTTCCTCCTCATGACTATCGCCATCAAGGGCGTCTTCCTCATTATCGGAACGCACCTTAACTTTACAGACAATGTATGCTTAAACTTAGAGGTAGCAGTCTTTCTTGACGCACACATTCTACTGGTCTTAATCTTACCTTTTATACTCCAGCGCCACTGGTGGCCGTTAGAAAAATTCCATAATTGGCCACTTCACTGAATAAGCCGCAGGGCTTAACATTTGGGAAAAAAGTAGTGGTTTATAAGCCGGAATTTACAGTACTGATATACATAACATTTTCAAAACAAGGTGCAAGCACAGTTGTAAAAATGTTACAAAATACTGCAAACAAGGATACTGACATATTTACCTTTAACTACCTACAAAACATATAGGTAATGAATGTAAAATTGTTCAAGAAGTCCATCCCGAAAGCATCTGTGAACTTGACTATAAAAGGCATCTCAATCACTAAACACACATTAAGGGGTGAGTGGGGGGCGTTTGCTAGCGAGGGTGACACTGATTGCTTACTTCAAAACTTACAGTATGTCACAAAAGTGAGTACAGTAATCCCTCGGTTATCGCGGTTAATAGGGACCGAGACCACCCGCGAAAACTGAAAATTTGCAAAGTAGCGGCGCCCCTTCAAAAATGCTTTAAAAAATGTATACAGGTATACATATCGCTTTTGGTATAATAAAGTCAAACTTGAGATGAAATGTGACAGAAGAGATTATACTTACGTCGCAGAGTTCCTCCAACTGAGCGCCACATAAGAAGGGGGTGAGGTGGGAGGAGTTGAAGAAGGGAGGGGGGGGGTGAGCGAAGCGGTAACTCACCATGACTCAGCATTGTGTCAGGGCCTCCCCCTCCCCTTCACAATAAGAGTGTCCACACCGTGTCCACGGTTGACATAAGCTCGCGCTCAATGGCATCAAGTCAATACAGTAAATGTTTTTATTGAGGAGGTAAGGTATATTTTTTAGACCCGCGAAGCTCTGAACCTGCGAAAGTGGAACCACGAACTAGCGAGGTACCACTGTACAACCCCCCACATTTCGGCAGATATTTCATTATAGTGTTAGTAGAACAACACTGAAGAAACATCGCTTTGACACAATGAACGGTAGTCTGTGTAAAGCTTATATAGCAGTGTACCTTTATTGTCCCCCTTAGCAATAACTAGGTAAACTATTGGTTACAAAAGTGAGTACACCCTAAAGTGAAAGTTCCTGAAGTTCAATACTTCGTGTGACCACCTGGAGAACCACCTTAATTTTACCACAGCTTCACAAATTACCACCGGAATGCTCTTCCACTCCTCCATGACAGAGCTGGGGGAGATTTAGGATCTTGTGCTTCTTCACCTTCCGTTTGAGGATTTCCCCAAAGATGTTCTATTGGGTTTCGATCTGGAGGCATGCTTGGCCAGTCCATCCCCTAGCACCTTTAGAAAAGCCTTGGTCATATCAGAAGTGTATTTGGGGTCATTGTCAGGCTGGAACATAGCCCTGCGACCTAGTTTCTGGAGGGAGGGGATCATTATCTGATGGATTTAAACTGTAAATATGTTATTCTACTGTTGCATACTATTCTTGCTTAGTGTGCCATTCTCGCCTAGTTCAATAGTAGTAATATTGTTGATACGATAACATGTTATGGAAAACAGGTCCTAACTGTTTTTTCTCACTCCCCCCTCCCTTTAGCAGAAGAAACCTTATGTAAACTAGGGCGTTCCTAATTTAATAAAAGGCAAGGAAAAGGGGGATGCCAGTTAGAGTGAGTCTGGTAGACTGAAAAGGCAGTCTCCAGTCATTCTCCTTGCAAGTAAGTCATACTCACATCTCTGTGTCTTCTTTGAGTGCAGGTTTTATTATAAGTGTTGGGGTTAACCTAACATTATCTGCTCCAGTTTTCCCCAGCACATACTTGAGTTAGTGTTCCCCTTACTGAAATGCAACCCCCTAATTCCAGTTGCACCCATGCAGCCCCAAACCATGACATTCCCAACACCATGCTTGACTTTAGGCACGACACATATGTTTGTACTGGTTGCCACCAGACATGGTTCACACCATCTGAGCCAAATAAATGAATCTTTGTCTCATCAGACCGCAGGATATCTTCCCTTTAAGTTATGGTGCCTTTGTTGACTTAGACTTATAAAATCTCTGCATATATATGAGGGGTGTACTCACTTTTGTGACATACTGTATACGTGTAACCTGTATTTTATAGGATTTTTCATGGGTTTCTTTGTATCGATCCGCCATCGTGGTCACAGGACACTGCTGTTTTGCTTCGCAGGAGACATGGTAACTTTCGACAACTGGCGCCTGCTGCACGGCCGTAAAAATTACCTGAGTGTGCCGGGCAGGGTACGCCACCTAGAGGGGGCCTACCTGGACTGGGACGAAGTCATGTCCCGACTCAGAATCCTCCGAAGATCCGCCAACTAGATCCAAAAACCGCATCGCTCCCGAAAACCTGGATTTTTTTTCACCAGTGCAACGCAAGCAATGCAATTATTTATGAACTCAAGATTTTTTTTTTTAGAAATAGTTGGCAGGATTTTCATTGCAATTTTTTCTGAGTTCTAAGTTGCCCAACTACTGTGTTTATTCCATTGGAAGTTTCATAGATTTAAAGGGACAGTGTGTATTGTTTAGTGCCTCCTAGGGGTAAAATCAACTCATTCATTCGTGAGAAAAACGATTGATTTTGTATAAGTGAAAGTGCATGGACTATGATATAAATGTACATTTCTTTGGAATACTTTTACGTAGGACAAGGGTCACCTCATTGTCTGCCGACTTGCTGCTACGGGTGCCCCAAAAAAATCCTTTTTCCCTTTCTAACTGGGTTATTTGTTTTTTTTCTCCTTTTTTTGTGCCTTTCCTCTTTTTCTCTCTGCATGTTTCCATTTCCCTCATTATGTTGTCCTTTCTTTCTTCTCTTCCTTTCTTTCTCTTTTCCATCTTTTTTTTCATTTTCTTAAATGAGTGTACGCTTACGTGATGATGCATTTCGTTCTTTTCAAAACATTTCTCTTAATGACGTTTTTTACCACCACAAGGCGCTAAATAATAGTATTCCTATGATGCTGGTTTTCCACACATACGTATGGATAGACCTGTTGATTTTGAGTGGTTGGAAGTAAAAATATTCATGCACAGAAATGCAAAACAATAGTTAAAAAACATGCCAAGGGTTAAACAGGTTTGGAATATCCAATGCATAGAAAATGTGCTTATCCAGTAAAGTGCTTTACAATATGCTTCACACTTACCCATTCACATAGCAGCCATGCCAGGCAACTACCTGCTTATTAAGGATTTAAGGTCTCGCCCAAGGACACATATAACACGAAGGATCCGGGAATCGAACCTGCGACCTATTGATCCCGAGACGAGCGCTTCACCTCTTGAGCTTTGAATGGAATCCTGTGCCTTTTATGCTTTCCCACCGAAGCTAAAGGGAGAAGTAAATCAACACTTTGTTTAACTTTGTCTATAATTAAAGCAAGATATCAGCAATTTGTCTGTTTTTCCACCCCAAGAATACAGAACACAGGATTCTATTTTTGGACCTTTTTATTGGATGTGTATTGCTGTACATATTTCACAAATACTCCGATGAGAAGAATACACACATACTCGGTATTTGGTACCTCACACAAGTCAGTCAACACCTTGCCGAATGAGTTCTAATGATCTTAAATGATCGGTTGGGTTCTGATCACATTACGGGCATTTGGCAGATTTCTGCGACGGATGAATCGGAACGAGTGGATTTTTTGTACTTGTATGCGGTCTGAGCTAAAAATACACCTTAAAATTCTTAATTTTCAGGTGAATTTTACTCTACAAGTCCGAGATTGTACAATTATCTACAGCACACTAAATCTCAAAATGACCACACTTAGAATGGGAGTTGATGAGTCTCTGGAGGGCGCATCACTGTAGCACGAATAGCCTACCAAACGATCGACACCAGTGGTCGGCGACCCCCGGCCGCGGGCCGGGACCAGACGAGGGTCATCTGATACCAGGTTGCAAGGACAAGAAAAAATAATTGCCTTTTTTGTGTGTGTACATGTTTGGGTGTGCGTAATACTGAGGTTTTACAGTAGTATATCAAGTAATTGAGCAATGATTAACCAGTCGACAAGCATCATTTGCTAAGCATTCGATGCAATGGGAAACGAACCTGGAACACGGCGGTGAGAGCGCTGAATCCCAACCACTAAGATCGTGGATGATAAAAGAAAATGTATTAGGTTTTATCTCGTCACGCTATTGTCACTCGGTGCTAGTTGTACAACGTTGTCATGAAGCATTATGGGAAAAAGTTCAGCCAATGTTTTTTTTTTTTGCATTGCCAAATTCAAGCACTTTTTAAGACTTTCAAAGCCAAATTTCCAATTTCTCCAGTACCAAAAAAAATCCAATGTCAATCATGCAATTTTTCTTCTTACGTTTGCAATTGATTTGATTTTTAGATCTTGAATACATCGCAAATATATTTGTTTTTGAGGCAGATGTTGGGTAAAAATGACGGAAACACGCGAAATGTCCCCTGGTTCAAGACCAGGTGGAAACGTGTTGGCCTTGAGAGGGATGGGTGCCACCAGGCTGTACTTGCCCAAGACACACCACAGGAATTGGTGCCCCCAAGACCCTAGTGCTTAAGGGATTCACCCACCAATATGTATCATACATTTTCAGTTAGAGTAATATCTTCCCATTCAATTTACCACTGGGAAATTCTACCTTAATTTTTTGCATAGCCCATTAAAAAGTCCATTACTAATACGCAGGGTTGGGTAGGGTTACTTTAACTGGATGACTCCAATACCAAATATGCTAATAAAAGACAAAAGAAACTAAATATGAATCAAATGATGACTCACAACACGTGGTAAGCTTTCTCTCCTGGCTTTGATCTCCGGCAAAACATAAAATGCGACAGAAAGAAAATGAAAATAAATCCAAACAGCTTGCCAACATCATTTTTGCCGTTCCATGTATTCCGTTACTCCCCAAGCTTGCACAAAATTTAGTCATTTGATTCATATTTAGTTTCTTTTGTCTTTTATTAGCATATTTGGTATTGGAGTCATCCAAAAGTCATTGAAAGTAATCCAGTTAAAGTAACCCTACCCAACCCTGCTAATACGTAATCTTAGCACTAATACAAATTTCACAGTGCACCTGTCCTCTCAAACACTGCCTGTAGGGGGCGAAAACGCTTTATAGGACAATGCTGTACAAATAAATGCTAGCCTGTTAATCACGAGCGAAGCTACAAGAGAACAGTGTCGGTGTTAAGAAACATTGCAGCAATTCCAAGCATTTACATGTTTGATCATTCAAGGACTTCTTAATCCTTAAAAACACATTTAAAGTCAAACATTTTCAAGGATTTCAAGCACCTGTTTTGACCCTGCTTGTACACCGTGGTTCCGTGAGTACAAATAGTGTTAAGACGTGATCAAATCTACCTTTCCCTATGTCATCCAAATCTCGAGTGGTCTGGTGATTACACAGTGGATTTAGGCTTATTAAAACTATTATTATCAGTACAGTCCGCGAGAATATTAAGCCGGTCCATGGTACCAGAAAGGTCGCCGACTACCGCTGTACACGATTCACACCTCGAGGAGACAAAGTCACACCACGCCGACATCGATAAACGCAAAAGGACGACATCGTGGAAGCCAGGAGAGAATCGGCAATCGACTTCATATCGCACGTTCGGGCGATTCAATATTTATTTTCACAAATATACAGCAATATATGATAAATAAATACTATATATATAATATATATAATATTTATTCCGGAATGGTCAGGGTAGCATGCGTTTGATGGACAGCAGGGCACAGACGACGTAGAAGGAACTCGAAGAGGATAACAAGCCAACGCAACATTTCACCGCACCTTAAATAAGCACGCAGTCACACAAAGGGGGAAGGGGCTTGTGCACCGAGGGGGGAGGGGCTTGTGCGCGGAGTGGGAGGGGCTTGTGTGCACGGAACCCGCATGCACTCGAACACCATCAGAAGACAAAAGACCGGACGGGAGTATCTACACGACGCGGCAGAGTACCGAGGGCCGATATTTACACCGATCGCTGTGCTCCCGTGTCGGGACTCGAGAAGAGGCACGTGGAGGAGGAAACGATAGCAGTACGACGCGCGGGGGAGGAGGGGTGGGTTCCACTAGCTCGGGAGGGGCCGTGGCGATAGGATCTTGGCTTTTCCGTCCGTCTCCTTCCCCTTCACGGCCGCCACGTAGGAGAAAAGGCAGAGGACCGAGTAACAGATTTGATGTGCCTGTATCACAAGGGAGGGAGAAGCGTTAGATCGTTACAAGTAATGGATTTTTCACTTTTTAAAGGGACACTGTGTGATATGCGACCGTCAGATGTTACTGTATTGGGTAGTGCAGGGGCGTCAGACTCATTTTAGCTCGGAGGGCCATATACTAGAAATGAAACTCACAGGCTGAAGAGAGAGAAAGCGAGAGAGGGAAAGAAAGAGAGAGTTAAAGAGAGAGAGGGAGAAAGAAAAAGAAAGAGAAAGAAAGAAAGAAAGAGAAAGATCGAGAAGGAGAGAGAGAGAGAAAGAGAAAGAAAGAAAGATCAGAGAGAGAGAGAGAGAAAGAAAGAAAGAATGAGTGAAAGAGAGAGGGAGAAAGAAAAAGAAAGAGAAAGAAAGAAAGAAAAAGATCGAGAAGGAGAGAGAGAGACAAAGAGAAAGAAAGAAAGATCGGAGAGAGAGAGAGAGAGAGAAAGAAAGAAAGAATGAGTGAAAGAGAGAGAGGGAGAAAGAAATAAAGAGAAAGAAAGAGAGCGAAAGAAAGAGAGCGAAAGAAAGAATGAATGAAAAAGAAAGCAAGAAAGAAAAAATGAAACAAGGGAGAAAGAGCTAAAAAGAAATAAAGAGAGCAAGCACAACAGAGGGAGAAAGAAAAAATTTAAAGTAAGAAAGAGAAATATGGAATAAAATCCAGTGAACACAATAAAAAGGGGGGAGGGACTGTAAATGAAAGAAAAAAACAGAGAAAAAGAAAGAAGCAGATACAAAGCGAGATAAAGAGAAATAGAAAAAAATGAGGAGACAAAGGAAAAAAAAGAGGGATACAAAGAAAGAGGAGCGGAAGAGCGCGTGCATGAGCATGAGAAAGAGAGAGGAAGAGAAAGCAGGAAAAAAAGTGGATACAGGGAAAAGAGAGAGGGTGAGAAATAAAGAGGGAGAGAAAGAAATCCAGCTCCAGTTGTTTTTGATGTGGCACCTGACGTTGGCGACATCTAATGGACATTTTTAAAACTGCAGCCCTTTTTTCTCTTGCACTTCTTTCAGCAATGAACCAGATTCATTCAGTTGGTGGGCCTGATTCGGCCCGTAGGCGGCCTGTTGGACACTACCGGTGTAGTGCTATTGAAAACAAGTGCTAAAAAGTACAAGAACACAAACTATGGAGACTCAAAATGACAAATACCATCTTCTCATTTTTTTTTTCCCACCATTTTGCTGCTACATCTATTAGTCAAATATTAAACAGTGTCCCTTTAAAGAAAAATATCTACTATTTCTAAAGCTGCTAGTTCATCACTTGTCCCGCTACTAACCAGGCACCGCTGTACTCTATTTACAATTCTATATTTCTTAGAGCAGCATAGCATGAAAAGTGCTTGAATTTTCAGTGAAGCGCTTTAAAAATGACGCCGACATTGCATGTCTTCGTCTCTCGTGGTTAACTGCAGCTGGCATTAGTTTGTACGTCATTGTCCTATGAAGCGTCATCGCCCCCTAGGGGTCACACCCAACAGGACAGGTGCACTCTACACTTAAACAGGGCACTATGAAATGTGTATGAATGCAAAGATTACATATCAATGATGGAAATTTATGGTGGGCTATGCAAAAAAATGAAAATAGCGTTTTCCAGTATTAAATGTGAGAACTTCCTGCAACTAAAAATGTAAGCTATATATTATTGTTGTTATTGTTTTTACACAACAACTCAAAACTTTTTACACAAGTATTGTTCAGATCCACATATACCTACAATTTACTCAAAATGTAAAAATCATGTCTTGATAAATGCACATGCAAGATCAAAAATCACACATGTAAATCAGATATATTTGAGGATCTACAAAAATATGTGATTCCCACCAGATTTTTTTTTTAATGGTACTGGAAAATTTGAAAAATTAGATTTTGAAAACGCTTGAATTTGGCAATGAAAATAGTGTACAAACCCTGTGCTTAGGTCAAGCATGCACCTGTATCACTTGGGCTTGACGCTTCATAGGACGACGCCATACAAACTAATGCCAGCTGCCGTTAATTAAGAGGGAACGAGGGCGGGCGTGCCACTAGAATTCTTAGGCAGCCTCGTTTTATTTTTCTTTGGTTGATGCGTGGTCTAGAGAGTCAAGAATTTCAAGCATTTACAAACACTTCAACCAAAATTCTCGCATTTTTCCAACCTGAAAAACAACATTACCATTAAAGCGTTTTCTTGGCTTTCAAACGCTTGTACAAACCCTGCCGAAACTATAAGCGTAAAATGTTCTTTTAATGTTGTGATAACTGACTTCATCTTTAAATAAAGTAGTTGTTTTTATCAATGTGTGTTCGACTGAATAAGCAATAAACCGCAACTCGATGAAGAAAAGTGCAGCTCCTTCAAAACGATGAGACTGATTTGTTATTTTATAAAGTGAACCTTTGGCGACCTCTTTTGGAAATCTAAGGTAACTGCAATCGTAACACTTTCCTTTAAGACAAAAGATAAAACCACTAAGAGTATCCTTTGAGAGCTCCTAAGCCGAGGCCACTGTGGAGTATGGAGCGTGACTGAGGTTCTGGAAAGCGGTTTTATACTGCTCATGAATTCAAACAGAGACCGAGTGGAGGACAAAGGAGCCTCTTAAATAGGTTACAGCTCTACTCAGATTTTAGCTAACCTGCATTGGCTCCCTGTTAGCATAAATTGTGATTTTAAGGTTCTGTTGGTAGTATACAAAATCATGCATGGACTTGCTCCCTCATATCTTTTAGCTTTAATTTCACCCTATGTTCCCGTCCGGAGCCTTCGCTCTGAAAATGCTGGTCTACTAGTGATCCCAAGAGTCAAGAAGAGATCTGCAGGTTTGAGAGGAATGCTCTTCTCCCTGAGATTCGATCTGAAACCTCAGTGGAACTGTTTAAATCTATACTTAAAACATACTTCTCTATAGCATATGAACACCCTATATTTTATGTTAAAACACACTTTTAGCATATGAATAACCTACATTTTTTGTTGACAATATCTGTGTATTATTTCCTCTCATGTAGGTTTTAGATCAGGGGATGGTGTCATAATAGTCTATGGTTTGCAATAATCTGTGGTCTGTGCAGCCCTTTGAGACTCTTTGTGATTAAGGGCGTCACAAATAAACATGACTTGACTTGAATCTGTGAGTCTGAAAACCATTATTTGAAAAGAATTTCGTAAAAAATTAAACAACATGGATTTTTTTCATCATTCTGCCATACAAGCTTGAGGTATACCTAGGATTTCAATAACAGGCCTCTAGATCATTTGAAGTAGGAGAACTTCCACAATTGGTGGTTGACTAAATATTTCCCCCCCACCATAAATCCAGTCCTAAAAACCAGAGGTACGCAAGTCACATGAAGCTAATTTGACGAGTGTGAAGATGAGAAGTGTGCCGGTTGTCTGACGGGGACTCACCATGGGGGTCTTGTACTTATGGATCACCACTTCTTTAGTTTCAGGAACTATGCCGATGCAAGAGACAGAAGAGACATTCAAGGGCAGCGGTAACATAAGTTCGAAAGTTTTCATTTTTGAGGGGTTGTCGGATGAGCATGGATGCAAAATAGTTTGTGAGCCACAAATGTCCCCCACACCACTCAAAAATGGACACAAATGAAAATTAACGGATTTATGCTTATTACTATCAATGACTTCTGCGTTTGTGTAGGGCTGCGATCGGATTTTTTAAATTCCTTTTCCTTATTCAAATATTGAAGTTTTAGACGGATGGAACAATAGTGATCAAAACATCCATCCATTATCTGCACCGCTTATCCTCAGTAGGGTCGCGGGGGTGCTGGAGCCCATCCCAGCTATCTTCGGACAGTTACCGTATATTACCGTATTTGAGCAATAATTGATCAAATCGATTAATATCACTGACCTTAATTGCAAAAGATTATATGGAATGGGAATCGAACCCGTGTTTTGGTTGTGAGAGCGCCAACAGTTTACCGGTGGTTCAGATGACATACAACGAGGCGTTATAGCTTATCTCACTATCATACTTTTTCACACAAATGGCTCTTCAGGTTGTTTTTGTTACTTTAATCCATCCATCCATTCAATATCTGCACCGCTTATCCTCAGTAGGGTCGCGGGGGTGCTGGAGCCCATCTCAGCTATCTTCGGGCAGTGGGCAGGGGACACCTTGAACTGGTTGCCAGCCAGTAGCAAGGCACACAGAGAGACAACTCATTCGCTCATTCACACCTAGGGACAATTTGGACCTGCATGTGTTTGGAATGAGGGAGGAAACCCCCGAAAGCACGGGAAGAACATGCAAACTCCAAACAGGAAGGTTCGATCTCATAACCCCAGAACTGTGCCGCACAGGCGCTAACCACTGCGCTGCCCTGATCAAAACATACTATTTTATAACATAAAACAAGAGTTTTTGTCAAATAGATTAACAATAAACAAAAAATACGAACCAATATAAGCTATACACCTACAAATATGTAAGATACTCTTTTGCTACTACCTTATCTAAAGATCATAACACATTTGGCCGAGTCCAAAAAAAAAACGAAGTAAAAGAAACACATTTCATTTCATGTGTAACAAAACATTTTACCCACAGAAAAAATATCCAAAGCGAGGTCATTAGATCGAACCTCCTGTGTAGAGTTTGCATGTTCTCCCCGTGCTTGCGTGGGTTTCCTCCAGGCACTCCGGTTTCCTCCCACATTCCAAAATCATGCATGTCAGGTTAATTGGCCGGTCCAAATTGTCCATAGGTGTGGATAAGGCGAACAAGTTGTTTTTATCTGCTACTGGCTGGCAACCAGTTCAGGGTGTCCCCTGCCCACTGCCCGAAGATAGCTGGGATGGGCTCCGGCACCCCCGCGACTCTACTGAAGATAAGCGGTGCAGATAATGGATGGATGGATTTGAATATGATAAACATTCCCAACATGCAAATGATAAAGAAGGTGCTAAAAAATATTGCCCCCTGTGTTCTGTTAAACATCTCATCATTATTATTTTTCTTTTTAGTTTACCTATTTTCTCAATTCTGTGTTTTCCTCTGCATCTCTGCACCACTTTCTGTTCCCTTGAAAATTGTTCACTTTGTAGTGTTTGACTGTTTCACGCCTATTTTGTTTGTAATGATGCAATATTCATTCAAAATATTTAAATGTAGGATACTGTTTTTATATAAAAACAGTCTCGAGGTGCCCTCTGCCGGACCAAAGTGGTACTACGACCCTTAACGTCACAATAAAATTCAGTGAACCTTTATTGCATTGATTTAACTTAGTGGCTCATAAATCGCGCAACCCAACGAAAGGATGATGGAATTAGTATCAAACACTTTTAACCCATTCGGTTCTGCTGGCTGCTCTGGACGTCAAAGATCCAGACTACAAAAACATTGTCCCATTGACAGATAATTAATTATTTTAATCTTTTTTTCCCATGATCTTTTCTTTTTTAACAACAGAATTTTAAAGCCATATACTGTAACTTTACACATGCTTTAACGTGTTTAACTGGTAAAAAATTAAATCTGAACTGCACAATATAACGCAGTCAAGGATTCAAAGGGAAAAAAAATAAAAAATAATCACCTTCATTTACAAATAATTTATCTTCCTTTTTTATTATTCAATATTCTTACTTGTCATTATATCAAGCATTTAGCAAATGAATCTGCAAACTTTTTTAATCCATCTGCTCAATTAGCGGATAACGTTGCTAACTTAAATAATAATCTTGTTTTTGCAGAAAGTATTTCTACAAAAAATGTACATTATAGGAAAAACTAAAGAAATTGTCTAAAAGAGCGGATGTCTCATTAGATTTCTTATTAAATAACTCTTAAAACAAGAAAAATAATTTGGTTTGTCACAAAACTTTGATCATTTCATGGGTTATCAATAAGTTTAAAGAGTATAAAATAAGGCTTTAAAATGTCTAATAAAAAAGGACAAATGTTCTTAAAACTAGCTAGTTTTATATTTGAACGTATTCTATTAATTTGAAATGTTTTATTTTTTATGATTGAAAAAATATGAAATATTTTTGTAGTTATGAGGATTTATGACACTGATACCTGTGAACAAACAAAAATGGGTAAACAATTGAATGAAATTAATTTCATCGATTCATTGTTGCAGCCCTACATTTGTGTGAACTAATACATAAACGTATTAATACGTTTAAAGTGGATAAAATAAGGCTTAAAAATGTACAGTGAAAAAAGGACAAATGTTCCTAAATCTTGCTAGTTTCCTATCTAAATGTATTCTATTCTTTTATGATTGAAAAAATATGAAATATTTTTTTTAGCTATGAGGATTTATGACATCAATACCTGTGAACAGAAGAAAAATGACTTAATAATTGAATGTAATTAATTTTATCGATTCGTTAATGCAGCCCTACATTTGTGTGATTTAATATATAAGCTCCAGAAAATGACATTTTCGCTGTAGACTGCTATGGACAAAAAATAGCTCACAAAAATGGGACCAAAAAAAAAAGAATAGCTTCAATATTGAAAGGACATAGAGAATTTTCCCTCCACCCCAATGAAATGAACGTGAAAGGACGACATCATGTTGAAGCAGCGACGAATACAAACAAATGTCTGACTTTTCATTAGTAACTGAACCCAAAGGAGAAAAGGAGGAGGCTGAACAAAGGAGAGACATGTTGAACCTCTTCACCCAGTCCAATAAAAAAATATACACACAGGTATATATAATTTTATAGATTTTAGAAGATCTCCCCATCTTGTGACCAAAACGGCACCAGAGAGCTAGGGTGATCTCCTAAAACCGAGCGCATCCGATGAGGCAAGGACAGGCAAGGAAAAACGAGCAGTGAAACGAACGGGGGGAATTGGTCGGAATAATAAAGGTGACAAGACTTTACCTGCTGGAGAATGAAGGTTTTCATAGTGGCAAAGATGAGGGCAACATTACAAAATCGGCACAGAGACACGACAGTAACCCAGCCTGGCGCTTTTGGAAACCTTTTCCTTCTTTTTTTTTGAATTAGTAAATGTTGACCTGTGGCAATAACTACTCTTTGTGTTGTACTCTTTTAAACAAAACGAAGCCTAGACGGGTGTAAAACATGCGGCCCCGTTGGCCGGATCAGGCCTGCCAAGGGCATTGAGTCCCGCTCGCGAGACAATGCTGAGAAGCGCAAGATAAAAATGAGTTGCGGGTTGAGATATGTCCACTTGATGTTGCCATAGCCAGGCGCCATCCACAAAGACAGTGTAGTTGTGATTGTGTTTTTTTGTCATTCCCTCCTTTTACTCTTTTACTGTCTATTTACCTCTGTCTTTCCTTCTCCATCCATTTCTTTCTCCCTCTCTCGCTCCCTTGTATTCCCGCTTTCTCCCTTTCTCTCTCATTTTTCTCTCACTCCTTTTCCCCTCTGCAATTATTTCTCTATGTCTCTCACGCTGTCTTTTCTCCTCCCACTCCCCCTCTGTGTCTTTCTCTCTAGTTGTCTATTTCTTTTTTCTTACCCTCTCCCTCTATCCCTTTCTCTTATTCCCGTTTTTCTGTAGTTCTTTCTTTCCTTTTTTCTCCCTCTCCCTCTCTTTCTCTTATTTCTTTCTAATCTATTAGACCAGTCCTCAAGAGAATGTTGTTTTTTTTTACCGTGTGGCCCCAAATCGAAAGTGACTGACACACCTTCTTAGAGTCAAACTTGGATGCGTCATGTTTTTTTTTCATTCCTAGAATGAAGCATTGTAAAGAAGGTGGAATATGTAAAAAATAAGGCCCTGACTTTATAACTAATTCATCCAATTTACCCTTTGACAAAAAAGAAATTACTACCTTAAATTAACTTTTTATATCCGTTTATATATTATATGTTAACTTATTTATCTTTGCAGTGACAAAACATATTTTAAATATCAACAACATGTGAGACACAATTGTGAAATGTCACTGAATTATTTTAACATTTTATGTTACATGTACAATGATTTTTTTAAAGGGTATTGCAAAAAAAGATTGGCATCCGGTTCTCTCAGGTCAACCAACTAACTCCAGAAGTTCCCAGATGATATTACTATTTACTATTTAATACTCTCTATTTACTGGTTGCCAGAAGATTGAATACACAGCTGTGGAGCCTTTTTCAGTATGACACGGAAGAAGTCTCCCATCTAAAACGGTGCCTAGTCTTATACAGTCTGACTCAATGGTTTTACCTGGTTCAAACTGGATAATGTGTAAGAATGCTTTAAGGGAGGAAGACGCCAAAGCAAGGAAGGTCACAGCTCAGTCTCCTATCTAATATCGGAGAGACTTGATCTAACACACTGTAGATTTAAAAGCGTTTGCATCTCAATAAACGATTCTACAGTAGTTTTTCAATGAGACCTGGGAAGACTTAGCGGGTAACGAAAGGTAAGTTTTATTTTCCTCGCCAGTCCAAATGTTTCATTGTGTGGCATCTAGTTGGTAGTACCCTCATCAGCTCTTTACCATGAAGCTGAGTTACTGTCGTGCCAAGTACAGGCCTAAAGTCAATAGATGGTGTAATTACCAAATTCCTCCAGGACAAAGACTCCCTTCACTGTATTGCACTTTTTTATGTGACTCAGCTCTATGAAAACCTATAAAGCAAAAAACAAAAAACAAACAAAAAACACAAAGACAGAACATTATTAACTTAACAATACCAGATGGCATTTTAAACTTCATATCACAAAATAACAAGGTCAAAAGTGGCCTTATTCGGTATGAAAGGGGAAATCAAAGAAAGTAACTACGTGTGGAATGCAAATCTTAACAGCAACAGAAGAAAAAGAAAAGCAGGATATGAGAAAGTTTCCATGATACATGGGCAACAATTCAATGCAGTTGGGAAGTTCAAAGCTTACAACATCTCGATGGCATTAAAGGTTACAAATTGTCAGTTTGAAAAGCTATCAGAAAGTATTCATGAGTGGCCCATAGATGCATACATGGAATTTTCATACAAAAGAGAAAAGGACACACGAGAGTCAAAAGAAAAAGGGAAAAAAAAAAAAGGAATCTATAAGAAAATACTGCTAAAAAGAAAACACAGCAGAGGTTGTGTACCTTCCGCTCCTTGCAGGGGGAGAAAGCATGGGAGAGAAATGGTTTGGATTATTATCGGACAGAAGAGCACAAACACTCAATGACACTCTGGGTGGGCGCGTCCACGCCAGCTTTCCACGGAAATCTAGCGTTCCCCCAACTATGATGGACAAAAGTCGGAGCGAGGGCGTTCACCTTTTGCTTTCTATCCCCCAGAGCCCTCCATGCCTCCTCCTCCAGCAACAAGGGCCGGCACCACACACACACACAACAGCAACGAATTTCACGAGGGCGCTCCTTGACGGACATTTGCTTTTACGAATGTGTCACCTCTGACATTGCTCGACTGCAGAGCAACGGCTCGTGATTGGACATCGCTTACATTTCAGATTCGGTTCAACGACAACCCATCGGGATAAACGAGATTCCTACTTTGAGGACGATTCGATTCAAGGGATGTGTTCACAAGGTTTAATACAGGGGTCGGCAAACTATGTTTTTGAACCACGGACCTGTTTCATGTCTGACTACTGTATTTTTGGGTCTATAAGTAATTTTTTTTATAATTTGGCCTGGAGTACGACTTATACTCTGGTGCGACTTATGTGAAATTATTTTGTATGATGACTATTTTTTGCACCAAATGCATAATTGCACACACCCTTACGATACCAAACTGTATTACAATACCAAACTGTATGTAACATCCTACATGCCGACATTTCTTGTGTAAATATTGTGTAAACTATAACCTTATCCTCCTTGTTTTATAACCTTATCTTCTCTGTTCCTTTATCCTCTTGGCTTTTTTACCTCACTGTGAATGTGTGAACCTGGAGTGTCATGCCCAATTTCGTTGTCACAATATGTTAACCCATTTTGTAACAATGACAATAAAGGTCTATTCTATTCTATTCATTATTTTACACGGAGATATACATATATATTATATTTTAATTGCCTTTCAAGATTTTTGGTGTTGGATTTGGTCAGGTAAATTTCCCCAAAAATGACATATTTCAGGTGCGACTTATTGTCCAGAAAATACCGTGCATTCTTGCAAAACGGCCCAATAATAACAGTAACAACAGGGATCATACAACTCTTTAATGGGCAAATTCAAGCACTATTTAATGACCTGGTGTGTTTAAAAGATTATTGGGTTCTTAATGAGATTTTAATGTAAACTATTATAGTGCATACTTTGTCTACCATGGGAAAGAGAGTTTTATTTTTTCCTTAATTAACAATAGTAATACCTAACCTTAGTTTTTTTACAAGGTTACAAAGGGTTCGTAGATTTCCCCCCATTTTATTAACACTCCACTTATTGAAACATGAATATTTTGTTTGTTTGTTTGTTTGTACATGATTCAATTGTTTGTTTGTTTGTACATGATTCAAATTGAATCTTTTCTTCCGGCGCCGTCACGAATGGCAGCCACTCCAGCAGCTCCCGTGTTATTTTCGATTGTTCTCGATTGTTCTCAGCTCAGGGATGCTGCTGGAAATGTGAATTTCCCTTCGGGGATGAACAAAGTATCTATCTATCTATCTATCTATCTAGACCTTTATAATGGCCAAATTCAAGCACTTTTTTAGGACTTTCAAAGCTAATTTTCCAATTCCTCCAGCACCATTGAAATAAAAAAAATCAATGGGAATCATTTATTTTGCAGAGCCACAAATATATTTGCAATCAACATATGCAAATATTTGTTTTGGAGACAAATCTGTCCTCATGTAGGTGAAAAGACAACAATAAAATGTAAGCGTTTACAAAGGTTTCAAGTGCAGGTATGAACCCTGTTATAATTACGATAAAATTAATACTAATAAGCCTAAATTCACTGTGTAATAAGTAGAACACTAGGGAACTAGAATGGCATAGGAAACAGCATTTGGTTTTATGTCATCATGACACTATTTTTACTCATGGTACCAGGTTGTACTTTTCACGGTTTTGCTACTCCCCATATTTTCATCGTGCATTGGGTTCTGTATTCCGATTGGCTGGACAGTCACCCTGCCCTTTTTCCGCCTGTCTGTAAACAAAGTTGCGCTTTAAGTTGCACACATACATTTAACAGCTTGACGAACTCACGAATCCTTTTCTATTTCAAATTTCTCTAAAAGCCACCATGTCAACAAAACGCTCTGGACCGACTGCAGCCAGGCCAAAAGGCAGAGAAATACGCTTTCCATCGCTTATAAAGTTAGACTTCTCCACATGCTAAAGGAAATTAAATGCAGTTTTCCATAACATCCATATGATCGTGACAAAATATCATGTGAAGAGGATTGTACACTTAATGCATACAGAGGTGCATTAAAGCAGCAAAATTACCTTTTAAATTATAATTTCACAGTACATAAGTTATTTTTAAGGAAAAAAAATATTTCTAAGTGTAGTATTTCAATTTTTTAAACTAATTTTTGAGCCTGTAATTTTTTTATTTGGTTTTAATATATCAGAGTACCGTGAATTCCGGACTATAAGCCGCTACATTTTTCTCAAATGTTCAACCCTGCGGCTTATCAAGTGATGCGGCCAATTTAAGTAATTTTTCTAACGGCCGCCAGCGGCGCTCGAGTACAAAAGGTAAGATTTAAACTGCAACTTCTTAGCTAAATTAAATTAGCGTAGACATATCCTCATCATGCAAATTGCAAAAAGAAACGCACATGACGCAACATTCTAGCTAAACGCAGTCGAGCAGTCCGATATAGGACTTACTTGGCGAGCGTGATGCTAGCGTGTATTTAAATAAGGGAGCGTGGGACCACGTGTATATGACAAAACCTCTTTCCCACATCGAAGGAAGACGACGTCAGTTATAAGGAGGAAGATGAGGACGGTTTACCGTGCTTACAACAAGTACTGTATGTTTTTTTAACAGAGTTGTTTACTGTGTTGCGAGCGTGTTTCTAGTAGCATTTTGCTACCCTTCACAAGCACGATTTGGGATGAAAGGTATAATATTATTATTAAAGCTTTGAAAACTCTCTTGGTGTACCGTCTTTCTTTGTAAATATGTGTAACCATGTATAATATGTATTTGCAACTGTATATTTTTGTAATGTGTTTATTTTAGAAACTTATTCTGATATGTTTTGTACGAGCGAATGAGAAAGAAGGGGCGGGGCAAACGCGGGCTGACGGGAAGTGGAGTAAAGGTGAGACGTGTTTGTGGACGCGGCAGACAATAGTGGATATATATTTTTCCCACCCTTACCTTTGGAAATATACACTTTTTTCCTTGGATTACTTTCAACGGGCACCCGGACTCTGCAGGTCTGCATTGAATGTTAAGTACCGGTATCATTTTCGGTTCATTATGCCGGCTGTGTTTTTTAGACTGTATCGGGTAAGGGTTTATTTCGTGATTGTATTGCGTTTTTTCAATGTGGGCGCCTGCGGCTAATATACAGGTGCGGCTTGTGTATGTACTAAATCGGTTTTCCTCCCGAAATGTAGTGGGTGCGGCTTATAATCAGGTGCGCTCTATAGTCCGGAATTTACGGTACCTAAAAAATAAATAAAGGATTTGTTTTTTAGGTTTAGACAACCCTGAGACCTTTGCAAGAAGCAAACCTGGAGAAAAATGAGGAATTACTGAATATACGAATAAATACAGTATTAGCCAAAAAATAAAGCATTTTTTCTGTGCGGCCCATTATCAATTAACCCACGACCCGGTACTGGCCCGCAGCACGGTAGTTGCCGACCACTGTTTTAATATACTGACATCCATTTCTAGGTATTGAAGAAATCTGACAAAGGGGGGTCTTAAAATGGCACCAGATGAGATGAAACTCATAAATTTGGACCATTTACGTTATAAACTTCAAAGCCTGCAAATGTCAAACAGAGACTGAGGCAGAAGCTTTAGAAAGCGCCATCCAATTCAAATTATTTGGCTGAGTCTGATAAGAAAGTATACTTGTATACTTCAGAATTCATCTTGCTACTTTTATCTGTTGTAATGTCAGCAGTGAACACAAGGGACCCAGTCCCCTTGGAAGCCATGCATGCCCATGCCATCACACTGCCTCCACCATGTTTCACAGATGATGTGGTGTCCTTGGATCACGAGTTGTTCCCCTTTTCTCTAAACTTTCTTCTTCCCATCATTCTGGTACAGATTTAACGTTGTCTCATCTGTCTATAAAACACTTTTTCAGAACTGGGCTGGCTTGTTGAGGTGGTTTTTCTTTTGCAAAGTCAAGTCTGGCCTGTCTATTGTTGGGACTGATAAATAGCTTGCACCTAGTGGTGAACCCTCTGCATTTATTTTCATTTGGTCTTCTCTTTATTGTAGGCTGAGACAGATACAACCAGCTCCAGGAGAGTGCGCTTCACTTCAGTAGATGTTGTAAATAGATTTTTCTATTCCATTGAGAGTATTCGGCGAACAACCGTCGCTGATGTCTTCCCGTCCAGGCATTTATGAATTGCCAACTTCAACGGTTCATTCCTTTTTAGTCAGACTAGAATGCACCAAACTGTTGATTTGGCTTCTCCAAGCATTTCAGCCATATCTCCTATGGATTTTTTTTTCTAGTCTCAGGATCATTTGCTTCACCTCCATTGAGAGCTCCTCTAAACGCATATTGTGGGGACACAATACCAGCTTCCAAATGCAAAACCACACACCTTCAATCAACGCCAGACATTTTCACTACTTAATTGATGACAGGTTAACAAGGGAGGAACCTTCTGAGTCAGTTACAGCCCTCTGAGTCAATTACTTTTGGTCCCTTGAAGAAGAGGTATAAAGAGTGTAAAGGACTATAATTCCTAAACTCTATTCTGGTTTGGATTTGAAAAGTCTCAAATTTCATCTGAAATAGTGCACTTTAAGCCCATATTTATCATCTTATTCATAATGTTTGATTTTGGAATGGGTTTATCTGAACAGCTAAAATAACAAAACATATTAATATGTTCGGGCCCAACTGTCGTTCAATGTAAAAAAAAAAATGTTTACTTTATTCTACTTGTTTTATTCTTGCTATATCAAATTGGCAGATTCCTTTCCATTTTGCAATGTTTACCTTATAATATTAGTCCTTATAAGATGCTAATAGAAAAACAATAATTCACTTTAATTTGCAACTCAACTGGATAAGGCTCTAATAAAGAAAAAAAAAAACGAAAGTGGAGGGAAAGAAAATAAATATATTGGAGATAGACCATTGAAAATATTTATTTGCCAATACATTTGTAATTTTCTTCTTGCTGTAGCAATGTCAGTGTGAAAAATTATGTGTGGGACAAAACAAAATAGCCATAGAGTCAAAATGATAATGTAACCGAAATACATAAACTTGAAGTTGCAGGTTCCTCTAGATTTGGTTGAAATGAAAACCGATTAGAGAACCCAGTTCTGTAACATACGTCAATGATCTGAGATGGCTGTTTTTAATCAGTCATCCATATTTAAAAAAGGGAGGGGGTAGGGGGGGGGATAATGTCACTTTATGAAAGCTTCTCCATTAGTCAATAAAACACTAAATATTCAGATGTGAAGACAGCACATGACAACATTTGAGGGGTCCAAACTTAAATGTCCAGGTCGATACTGAACAGCCAGATATTAATGAAAAGTCTCTGATCAAGGTCATCAGTCTCACTACTGATGCAGAACACACACATCAACACTTCATTTCCTCCTGTCCGGTGGAACATGAAAAAAAAAAAGTGTTACCTCTCAAATGTGAAAAGAAACACGTGAAGGGAGGTGTTTTTTATATTGTTTGTGAAATACAAGCATGCAGACAAAAACACACAAAAAAAAAAAAACAGCTAAAATAAAAAACGCAAGAGATGAATTCTTCCTCTATGAAAATAAGTAGTTATGACAAAGAGCCAATCAAACCAAAAATGACTACCTTTGCACTACCATCATATGTGTGGATACACTAGAGGAAGACGGAGTGAAAGTGAAAGTAAATGCAAAGTGGTGAGATGAGCAGAAAGGCATTTAGTAAGATGGGATGAAAACTCCATTACCATGAGTGAGCTTTGTTTTCATGCCCTTGAGTGTGGTATGAAGCCTCTTTCTGCAGTGAGCTGTGCTACTTACCTGACTGTGCATGAACTTCAGGTTGATTCCTTCCAATGTGACTTGCAGCAAGCCTCCCTCACCAGTTTTCATATCTTGGACAGGAAACTCTCCACCTAGCTCTGGTCCTAATATAAAAAAAGCCAAGTTCAGTGTTATTTAAGGCTGAAACATTCTAAAGACAAATTTATGCACTACTCCCCAGTCTCCCAAAGTCCAAAATCAAGAGCTTCAGCTGGTACGAAATGCTGCAGCGAGCCCTTTAACTAAGACAAGAAAGTTTGATCACATTACCCCAATTTTAGCTAACCTGCATTGGCTCCCTGTTAGCTTAAGATGTGATTTTAAGGTTCTGTTGGTAGTATACAAAATCATGCTTGGACTTGCTCCTTCATATCGTTCAGATTTAATTTCTCCCTATGTTCCGGTCCGGAGCCTTCGCTCTGAAAACGCTGGTCTACTAGTGATCCCAGGAGCCAAGAAGAGATCCGCAGGTTCGAGAGGAATGCTTCTCCCTGAGATTCAATCTGAAACCTCAGTGGAAATGTTTAAATCTAGGCTTAAACACGTTTATACTATATAGCATATGAATAACCTATATTTTATGTTGATAATATGTGAATGATTTGCCCTCATGTAGGTTTTAGATGAGGGAATGGTGTCATAATAGTCTGTAGTTTGCAATAGTCTTTGATCTGTGCAGCCCTTTGAGACTCTTTGTGATAAAGGGCTTTACAAATAAACATGACTTGACAAGTGGTTAAGTTACATTGGGCTGGAGTAGATTAATATTTATTATGATGGCATTTCTTAGTTAACAGTAAAAAATAAATGGAGCGCCCAGCTAATGATGCAAAAAGATGCTCACTCACACTCCATTGGTGTTATACCTGGACTTTAAATGGTAGTTTTATATCTATGGCTATGAATAGCTATGATATGAATAGTAGTTGCAATTGATGTTTTTGGGACAGGATCTACTCAGGAATACAAGTTTAAGGAAAAAAGTAAATACTCTTACAGTAATCCCTTGGTATACCCTGATGTACCTTTAACGGTTTCACTACTTTGCACATTTTCATTGTGCCTTGTGCGCCTCTGTAGTATGATTGGCTCAATAGTCACTCTACATGAGAATAACGTTTCGGTTTAAAATGTCAACGTGCATCAAACAGATTGCCGAATGTACATTACGTGCTAGCACCCGTACGAATCCTAGACTTAGGTTTAGTTAGGATTTGGTCTCCACCAATGCCCACTCCAAACTTACGTCCTTGCATGTTAGCGTATAAGGATCTTTTTGCCAAGGAAAAAAACATTTATAACCCCATTTTTGTTTTCAATAACGCCCGCATGATGGTGAAAAAATATTAACTGATGTAAAAAAGTGGATACTGTTCTGAAATCATTATCAGTAAGATAATTTTAAATAAAAATATTGCTTTGGTTTTAATGTATAATAGAGTTTTTAATACATAAATAAAGGTTTCTACTTGGCGGATTTTGCCTCTCGCAGGATCATTTTGGAACACATCCCTTGCAAATAACTGGGAATTATTGTATATTTTTAATGCGGAGAGTGCATATGCACTTATTTGGGTATTATATATGCAAAAAAAAAATGGTATACATCTATCTATCCACCTATGTATTTATGCATAAGAAGAAATGTGTATGATGCAGGTTATACTTTAAATGTCATCGATCTCCAGCCTGGATCTATCCGACCAGAAGGAAATCGAGCTCCTGCTTGAAAGCCTGGCATATAAAGGTACCTAAAAAAAAGCCTTTACTGGGAGAAAATATTTCGGTGAAAGAATCTGATAACGCACCGAATACGTTGGTTGTGACAGCCTAATGGCCACTGTATAAATGTGAAATCTTTGTTCTTTATCACCTTACACTAGGAGGGCACAAATGAGAAAATTGGGGAAAATGGTTCTATTCACATTAGTAATTGTTGAGAAGTACGAGTTGTTGAAAAAAATATTCCAGTCCAGAAAATATGGTTGTAAAGTTTATCACACCTTGCAAGAGGTAGCTCGCGTACACATGTTGGTTATATCATCGTTCTTGGATCGCAATAGAAAACCAGGGTGCCCACTGAATTCTAGGGATTGTCTCAATATAATTATTAGAATAGAGTTATATTTGGATGCTTGATTTGTTATGTGACGTCCCCGCTTTCATAGTGGATTCGACTGCTAGATGGCACTATGTCCCAACATATAGAAAGGACTTTTCCACTTTGCTTCTAAGGAGGAATAAAGTGCAGGCTAACTAGGGAACTCCGTAGCAGACTGCTTGGTAACTCGTGCCAGAAATGGTCAGATGTCAGACTGGCTGCCCTGTAAATTAAGTGACATATTTAATACTCATTTGTTGGCCTGAAAAGGAATGGGTGCCAACAGGATGTATTTGCCCAAGACACACCACAGGTAATGGCGCTACTATGACCTTAGTGGTAAGGCAAAAGTCCTCCTACCTAGACTAAAGTGACGTGTTCCTGCCAATACCGAGCAAAAAATATTAAACATTATTAAACATTAAATATCACTTCATATTTAGTTAGCAAATATGTCAGACTATCATTTCCTCATTATAAAATATGTAGTGAAGAAATGACAGGCTGACGTTCATTTTTTCTAATGCTAGGGTGCTTTTCCAACGCTGTTGTTGTGATCGACTGGTAAATCGCCCTCGACGAATTGGGCACGCCTGACCTAAACCATTCGTTGTACACAGAAGAATGCAAGCAATACCTGGTTTGGAGCTTTGCTGCCTAGCTGCAGCCCTTTCCATACTATCCTTAACACAGTAGTAGAGTTCGCGACACTAAAAAGCAGAAAGCAAAGTATTTTAAAGACGAGAAATGTTTCTGAAGAATGTAAAGGGGTAGACTGCAGACCTTTTTGGTGTAGAACTTATTTAGTTGAGTCTCTTGCCCGTTACGTCTCCAAAGACATAAAACCTTGGTCTTGGGGCAGTAAGTCATGTTGATGAGCTTCTCGTACCACCAACGTTCGTACACTGTGCCGATGTTGCTGCGGAGGACTATGCAGTCATCACATACCTGAAATATGAAGCAGTAAAACGTCAAATAAAAACGAAACTCAATTCTTAATATGAATCCAAAAATATTAAAGACACTGCAAACCTCCATGAAAAAAATGTCCCCAGTGGTATCAGTACCAGCGTGTACAACAAACGTCTGCTTTTTCACGTGCCGGCTTCCGCAGGGCCGGATAGGTAGCTCACGGCCGTTCTAAGAGAAAAACGCAAGAAAAAGGGTAAAGCAAAATAGCTCAAAAAGTACATCGAAAGAAAAAAAAAATGCTGACCATTTGGGTCAGTTTTTCTAGCAGATCGTTGATCTCTTGGCTGTAGGTTAGGCCAATGTGGGACTTGCCCATCAAGCGCCTAACTTTCTTCCGGATGTCATTTTTGTTGACCTAAATAATACAAACATGGAAATGAATCCTCAATATATAAAAGCATCTTGGTGTGCTGATTCATGCATTATGTATCTTATTACTTTTAGCATGAGCATGTATGCAATCATGTTGTGAAGAAGTGTTGCCAGGAGTTTGTCCTCGTCGTCCTCCAGACGCTTGCGGTCATGCTCACCCAATGACAAATATCTATCAAAACAAAACGCAGTGGCATAATTTGGTAGAATGTAAAATATTACAATCAACAATCCTTTCAGGCACAGAATTTGACAACAGTAAAGCGTGGTGGCAGTGTGATTATTTGGAGCTGCTTTGCTTCTGTTGTTCTCAGAAGTTGAGTGATAATTATGCAAAAGAAACACAGAAATCATGAAGGGGGTAAATACTTTTTCACAGCACTGAATAAATAGAAGCATTGTCCCAAAGTGCCAAAACTTGAAAATACATTTTTGTTTTAAAAGATTGTTATAAGGGTTGGCGCTGCTCATTGGTAAGTTTAAAATCCTCCGGGAATTTTCTCAGTATAATAAATCACTGTAAGATGACAGGAGCGGCTTTGATCAGTAGTGTGGTGCGAGTCCATGATATGTACCAATAGTAATGGGCAGTTAACTCTTCAAAATAGCTTAATACTTTCAAAAAAGATGGTGAAGTCCCATGATCATCGTCTGGTTAGAGAGAGATGACGTTTCGTGCACGTCTGCAGGAATGCGGACACTCGAGGGAACGCGGAGGCCCGAGGGTACGCGGAGGCCCGAGGGAAAGCAATCGTCATGGTGACCGAAATAGTGTGAAAGTTCTTGCAAAGTTCGTGCATGAGTTCAGTGTGCTTGCAAGAAAAGTACCCATGTGTTTATGGAAGACACTGTTTTGATATTGGAGGTATCACAAATGCATCATCTCACAAAAAGCTGTTGTTCACTGACATTTTTTTGGAAACAAGTATAGAAACTTTGGAATGTTCCACTGTTGTTTACCAGTCAATGGTCAAAGCTAGAAACATACTTTTTTATCCAATGAAAGATTGGGTCAACCCCTGGCTTCAACCCACGAGAGCCAGAGGAGCAAAATATATATATTTTTTTTTTTGGGGGGGGGATACCATACCATATATTTTAAGACATATTTCAGCAAAACCGAAAAACCTGCTCTTCAGACAAAATCTAACTTTATATTAAGGATTCGTTATGGACGTACTGCCAAAACGGGATCTGTTGGAGAGACACCTTGACTGTAAACTGTAGTGGGAAGTATGCTCCATAAATAATGCACCAAACCACCTCCGTTCTATTAGCGCTATGCTATGTGCGCACTAGTCTTAACCCTGCACACACCAGAATTGGAACGTTATAGATAAGACTTGCATTAAAATAATTGTATCTTGTATTATATTATATCTCATATTAGGGCGGCATTAGCTCCGGAGGTAGAGAGCTCGTCTTGGGATCAAGATGTCGCAGGTACGATTCCCGGCACCTCTGTGTTATATGTCGAAGTGTCCTTGGGCAAAACACTGAATCCCTAGTGCCCCCAAGAAGCAGGTAGGTGCCTTGCGAGGCTGACTCCCTATTGGTGTGTGAGAGTATGTGTGAATGGGTAAGTGTGAAGCCCATTGTAAAGCGCTTTGGCAGGTCTTCATTGACTTGAGAAGCGCTATATAAATCCAGACCATTTACCATCTCTGAGCCATATGTTCTCATGAAAAGAGCCAGGGGTTCCCTACAAAATTTGATTTCCTGTACGCCTTCAAAATTGGGTCAAGATAGCAAACATTGGCAGGCACCAAATCTTACAGTTTAAGAAAAACAACTGGCGTTGGATGAGTTAATAGGTCTTTGTGGAAATTAGCAAAAACATGCTAGCTAGCTAATCAGCCCACAAATAACACTTCAAACAAAGGAACATGTGAGTATACGGAAATACAAATATGGAATAATGATTTTTTTTAAACCTTTCAATCATCTCTTGAGGTCCCTGGTCCAATCCCATCCCCTCACGCTCCAACATGACAGCATCCAAATAGGCGTCCTCCCAGAACTGCACCTGATCCCACAGTGTGGAGCGTTCCTTACCTAAGAAAAGTGTCATATTGGTCACAGAGTGTAAATCTGCTTTCTGATACATTCCACGGGTCTGAAAATCACTCCGTGTGGCTTTTTATGAAACGTTTCTTAAAGGTGGCTAGAAATAGAAGAATAGAGGGGAGTTTTGTTTACCAACCTTTAGAATGACGCAAAATTAATTCATTTGCTACTAGGGATTCATAACGATTGTTCAGTGTTCCGATTCATGCATCACATTTAGATTACTGAGTTGTGGCAACAGAACACCAATGTGAACAACAACAAAAACTTCTCTGGAAGTAAAAAGGAACCATACAGAATTAAGAACCATTTTATTTGCTGCCACCATCTCTGGGCTTGTGTCACCATTGCAGCTTTTGTCAGCTCGATCATAATCATGCAATTACGTGCATTTCTTAGACACGCTCGAATAAAGTATTTGTTTAACGTTCTTGCGTTTTGGGTTTGGACTCTACTTGAAGCAGTTTTTTCTTACCTTTAACATTTTCATGCTACAGCAGCTATACTAACAAATAACAACAAAAACAAAATGCAGGGGAGAGCATTATGTCACTCTCCAGCCCTCTACCCACCCCCATTCCTCCTACCTATTGTGTTCCACCCCAAACAGCTGTCCTAAAAGTAAAATAAAAGCAGATAGGCACAGTGGAAAATAAAGCATAAGGGCTCTTTGAACTAAGTTTGGCAGAGTTAAAACAAACTTAATAGAAGGGGGGATCTTAAAATAAAACATCTCCAATTTGAATACCTCCTCAACACACAGACACAAATAAGTAATTTTTTTTTTTTTAAAGAAACTATATAGGTGAATCCCCAGGTCCTAAAACACAGGTTTGCCGCGGTCAAACATACCATAAACTATGTATCCATCATCATCTTATAACAGTTTTAGTTTGTCTCTTAGAAAAGCTGTGAGAAAAGGGTAAGCAGGACTCAAAAGAATGTGGAGCTTGCTAAAGTAAAACAACTAATGTAAGCCAGACGACTATCATACTTTTCTTTACCAGTCCATATCAACTAAAATTAATTACAACATGTTGGTTGACTTGGACATAATTATCAAGTAGAGAAATCAAGAAAATAGATATTAAGTTAAGCTTTAGGACTTGCTGAACAACAATTGCCACCCCAAAAGGAAAAAACAGCCATAGCAAGCGATCAGCCCTACTTAGCGAAAAGGTTTCCATGGCAGCATCCTCTAGTTGATCCCAAACGGAGCTCTTATCGCGGCCTGGAAGATTTTCCCAGATGGAAAACGCAGCGGGAGGAAAGAGAAGCGGATGGTGTTAGGTCTTAATTGAAAAGTGTTAATGGCAGGAAAAACAAAAAAGGGAGTAAAGACCAAACACTTGGGGACACATAAAACAGTGATAGACCTAATCAGATGGCAATTACAACCAATTCTGTCAAAGGAACATACCCATCAAGCCTTCACAAAGATAGATCCTCATACTGATGTCTTCCACCGGCTGAGTCTGCATCCCTTTGGCTGTTGCAGATGCATTTTCTTTGGCACCTGGTTTTAGAGTGTGGGTCTTTCCCTGGTAAATAAGACAATAGAATTTAAAGTTGATTGCAGATTGGCCTGTATGTTTATTTTTCAGACATAATGCTGATTATTTCTAGTCAAAGCTATTCACTTTCAGTAGAAGAGAACCATTAGGAAGTTGGAAGGTGATTTTATTCAATTGGGAAGGCGTTTTTCTTTTGATTGAGGTAATGTAAATCAGGGGCCAGGAACTTATAGCTCACGAGCCAGGTGTGGCACTTTTTATGAGTACATCTGGCTCAGAGATAAAATGCATGTATTGAGCCAGGAGTAAAAGACACAGTTTCTTCCACTAGCGGCAGGAGCGCTGTAGCACTTTTCTACCTTTAACTCTGGTATAGATTTTATTCTGTATTCTTATACACTGAAAAAGTCAAAACTACCACCCAGAATTGCTCCAGACTTTAAAGCCATACTGACACCTGCTGAGTAAGAGAATGCTTCTGAGTGTGGTCAACGTGCCAACCCACCAAAATATCCACTGTGTCCCTGAAATTGGTGCTGAAGACATGTGGGTAGCAACGAGCAACTTGCAGAATACACTTTACACTTTGGCAAAGCTTACACTTTGATTTTATTCTCTTTGCCATTGAGATGCATCAAAATACTCATGCTAGTGTGACGTTTGTATTCAGATGATTTTTTTTAAGCGTATAGTTTGTGCAAATTATGAAAAAATGATGACTAATCAGCAAAGCACTTGAGGACTTTTAAAGGAAATGTTGCTCCAAGTTAGAACTGTAACCACTTTAATTAGCTGAAGGAAAATACATACCTATCCTTTTCGTTTTCAGTATTTTGTGACATTTTTACAAAAGAACTCCGCTTACACCTTGTTTTAAAATCGTTATTCACTTAAAAAATGTCGGTCATAATGGACCTCATTGGTTTTAAGTAAATGCGGGAGGGAGGCATATTTCAACAAGGATATTAGCTGATATGGGAAACAGGATCTTCCATTTTTATTATTTATATTTTATGACATTAGACGTCACACAGTGAAATAAAATGCACTTAGAGATCAGGTTTAGCAATCTGATGTTAATGCTCAATTTCCTCCTAACGGGAGAATGAATAATGTTTAGTGCCTCATAGTGGAACAATAGAACTTTCAGTAAAAAAAAATTGAATACTAGGCAAAAATACATAAATTATGATACCAATATTAATTTTTATGAAACATTATAGGTCGAAAAATTTGTATTTCTCTTACATAGTGGAATCAGCAAATGTTTTCCTTCTCATTAGAAAATACAGTGCCATTGAGGTTTCATATATTACACACTGGGGCTTCAAAATCCATAGTGTGGCACTCGTTTGAAAAATAATTAAAATATTTTGCTTTCACGGCTCTTTGGGTAGAAACTATTCCTGACTCCTGCTGTAAATGGTAATAATTGGAAAAATGTATTACAATGTGTTTTTATTCAGACAACAAAAGCAAAGTTGTTTAAAAAATATCAGGACAATAACCTGCTAAAATCAAACATTCCTTTTTGCCTTTATAGATAAGTGGGAGCCAGGTTGATTGTTGTGATTTTAACCCCCAAATTAAATTAAACCTTAACAATGATCCCGAACTTACAAACACAGCGCTGGTAGCAGGGTTTGTTTCAATTTCACTGTCAGAAAGGGTTCCCCTGGACTGGGCTGAATGCAAAGCACTTCTGCCACCGGAGCCGTCTCCAATTGTGCTGCTCAGATCACTGTCCGCACCCAGAGTCTCTCCGGAGCTGTTGCTGATCTACAGACATACAGCAACAAAGTCATCAAAATGGTCAAGTTGAAAACTTTTCACTTAGTCTAACTGCTATTGAACCTTCATATATTTCACTTTAAATAGTAAATTGTGTTTGAATTGGATTTTATTGACAAGAGGGCAACCAAAAAGGCAGTTTGTAGTTGTTACGCCAAAATAAGTGCACCTATGAGCCAATAAGTCAATGTGTTGGTCCTGCCCTACCACTGTGCTCGCCTCAGAGTCTTGGCTGGTACTTCTGGTTAGGATAGGAGGTTCAGAACTTGCAACAGATTCTGTGTCACTCTTCTACAAATACAATGAGAGGGAGTGATGGACAGGGGGTGTGATGGAAGAGAGACAGACCAAGAAATTAGCCGCTATGATAGTTGTACGTTGTTCAAGAATATTAAACTACAAATTCAAACATTACGGATTCTATTTACTTAAATGATGTGTACTTGGGATGTGCAAACCTGAGATCCGGAGGTGACACTGAGCCCACTGTCAGCACTCATCTGAGATTTCTTCTCCTCAGCATCGGTCACCTGATGGCGCTGCTGCTTTGTTGCTTCAGCCCCTAAGGTCAATTATAATTGTCAGACTTTGATCAATTCCTTTTTAGCAATCTTACCTTGCTGTGAATCACCCGAAACCAACACTGCACATCAATAGTACAAGCAAAATATAAAGTCTTCCTTTTTAATACTGGTAATAATACTTAAAACTCAGTTTGTAATCACTATTTTGTTTAATTGCATTCACCAGGGACATGAATGTCACCGCAATGTTGGGATTTCAAAGAAATAATTAGCACTCAATAATTGTACAAAATGTGTTTTAAACAGATTAATTCGTGCATGCATGGCTTTAGATCAATTTGAATAAAAAAAAAAACATAAAAATACCTACCCAAAAGGGTTCTGGTGGTGCGCTTTTGACAAATATGTGGAGTATTTCATCAGTGTGTTTGGTGCAAAAACTGTATATGAAAATGTAAAGAATGCTAGTTTAAACCTAAATGGGAATGATGATTCCAAATGGAATGTATTCATGTCATTTAGCTTACATGTGAAATAGTAAATCAGTTACTATCTACTTTGCATATTTCATTGATTGTTTTTTTTTTAAAGGTAAAACAAACAAAACTAACAAATGCAATTCCATGAAACCCCTAAATTGCAAAAATGTGACATCATGTGACTGCTGGGTGTATAGTAACAGTGGTCCCCAAACGTTTCTGTACCACGGACAGGTTTAATGCCTGAATACATTTTAAAGGCCTGACCCAAGGTTGGCATTAAACATGTTTTTACTTTTTCTAAATACAACTGATAACAACGATATCATTAATAATAACAATTAGAAGGATCTATCAACCGTGTAACTGTGTGCAATATTTGGGTCCTAAAAACTTCGCATCAACATCATATGACATGGGCAAGACTACACCAACTCACTGCAACACTCTTATCGAAAGTTAAGGCCACAATGTCACACTGAGCCGGATGCAAACTAATCAAAACTACAAGTTCACCAAATAAACAAAACCTCCTGGAGTGTGTTGGTGTTGTCTTTTTGTCCGTGTCTACTGCTTTTTGTAATCTCGACATAGGGATTCCTGGAATCCTCGAACTGTATTGTTGAATCTTTCCTCCATGGCCACTAGTTTTTTTTCTTCCTTTTTAACATCACATAGTAAACTGCATTAGACCATTCTCAGCTGCTAAATGGATATCGTTACGACATATGTATTTGGTTTGATTTAACATTTACTAAATCTTCAGCGGACAGTTTCGACACTTCCAATGTGACAATTGCACTGCACAACGAGAAATTCCTGCGCGAACCATACTAAATTTAACTTAACTGCAGGGCATGAAATCCCTGGTTTAAGTTTGGAGTCACCACAGCGGTGCCAATAAAACAACAAGCAAATAATAATGGACATTAGCATTCTTTCTCTGAGGCCCAGTACAGAATGACCCTGGTACTGGTCCGTGGCTCAGTGGTTGGGAACCACTGTGGTAAAGGATAATGACCTATCCAAGTATGAATTTTAAAAAAATCTCTCAAAAGGACCCTTGTGCAACAAGAAGGGGGCAAGACCTAAAGTGCAGCCAAATTGTGTGGGGGAAAAAAACACAAACAATAACAAAAACTGCAATAGCGGGAAGCTGCGTGACACCCCATCACAATCTGCAACATTAACTCTCTGTCAGTGTGGCTCAAAAACACAAGGCACAGGCAGTTAAGCATGCCAGCAAACTCAGAAACGTAGGTGTCATTAGTCTCTCACCTGCAGTGGAATATGAGACATTTAGTATTTTTTGGTCAAATGAAACATTTACAAACAGCTTCAATCATATATAAAAATTAAAAGAAAAAGCAAGACATTGGAAAGAATAAAGAGAAAGAAAGGGAAACCTGTGTATGCTAATATTTTTGCATTAAAGGTTTAGATTTGATTTGAAACAATTCTTAACAGCTCAAGTTTGTAAATAATACCAGAGAACAAGTTATTGGCTGAATTTTAACTTTGATTTTTGCTCAGACTATTAATACGATTTCTGAAAGTTGGTCTGTAGACGGTAAACTACTAGAAACAAAGGTAATGGGTATTGACGGTTGAGCGACTAAACTCCATCAGTCAATTTATATCAGATTAATGTCTATGCATCAAGCTTGAAGGTAAAGAAATAGCCAACTACAGAAAGACAGAGAGGGGTGGAAAAGAGTCAGGAACTTAATACCCCAATCTTTTTTGGATGAGTGAAGTTTCTTACTCTGTGGTTTTTCCATAGATTTTTGCTTATCCTGGTGCTTGCTCCACAATTCTACCCAAGATGCATTGCAAGCAAGGAGAGAAAGACAGATAGTCAGAGAGCAGGTTGAAAAAGTATGTATGGTGGATGAGCATCAAAAGCAAAATGAAATAAAGTTAAGGATAAATCAATGTCAGAAAATGACAATACTGAATGACGTCAGCAGTAGAATGTGTATTTTGCACATAGCTAGCTGCACATCAACCCGAAGCAGTCAAAACTTTACAAAGTTGTGTCAAATATTTGAAGTAGCAATAATGGTAATATTACGGGACACTGAGGGTATCTGGAGAGCCAAACAAATATCCTTTGTAAGTCAAAGTCGTTGGGCTCGCCAGAAAACAGATTTGAGGGTACTTTCTAAATGGAGAAGAGCATGGAATGTGGTTAATGGGCTGACAAGCCACATGGTGAAATGGGAGCAGTTGCAAAAGCTGAGGTGCACATCTCACAGCATTCTGTAGAATTGAGGTTGCAACTTCTAAAAAAGGGAGAAGACTTGCAAGTGTGAAAAGCTGTTCAACTATGGGTAGCCTGATTCTAAGTGTCCCTAGCACACAGGCCCGAAAAAATGTATGACTGAGCTTTGTGTTTCATAGATTTAATAACTCAAGTCATTCCATTTTGATCTGGGACTGTCTCTTGGGAGTTTCTTTTCACATCCATGCTGAGAGCAAAAGGAATTGCCATATCTTAAGAAATGTAGGAACCTGCAGTAAAGGCACATGTTTTTGGAGTGATGGTCATTAAATTGATTAACCTTGGCCACTACTGCAGATTTAGGCATTGAAAACAAAAATAAAAAAGGCATGCATTCCAGATGCGGGGAGGCTGACAAGAGCCGTTTCGAAAGGAGGCAAACAGGGACACAAATGCTTTAGGAAGGCTGGACAAACGCATTACGGGCAGGAACACATAGGGCAACACGCTATTCCAAACATTTTTTCCACATATTTTTATTTCTTACTTTTCTTGTTATTTTTATATTCAAGTTAATTTGTATACACATTTGTTTTAAAAATCTGATCGTAAATATGGGGAAAACATTGGCTATGGCTTTTGGCATTCTCCAATTAAATGTAATGTGTGGAATATAGTGACTCCTGCATTGTCGTGAATGTAACTTTCTTGGGAATGGTTGGAAAAATTCTTTCAAGGGTTGATGAGCTTATCTAGGGACCTCACTTTGCGCATGCAACCAGGCTGGAGTAGTGTACACACCGATCGAGGCAATAAAGTTTTCTTCGTTCAGGCTCCGGGTGTCAAAATGACGGGCGCCTCTGCTTGCCGTGTGATGTGGCAGCTGCAGATGAGGAACGGTCAGGAGACCTGGCTGTCTGGTGGCCTCCATTCGGCCAGACGGACTCTCTTTACTCCCCGGGCTGCCAGCACAATCTGTGGGACTTCGCTTGCGCTTTTCAGGGTCTAACAAGTTATCGAAATTAAAAGGGGCCACAAATGAAGGTTGACAAAATTAGTGGAACATCTGTGAGTTCAGATAGTTGAATGAAAGGGACACAAGAGCGAAACAAGTGTTTGTGGTACAAGCCCATCCTCCAAGCAAAGTTCAGGGGTTAGTACATGACTTATATTTTCTCCGGCAATATCAAAATAAAATGCCACAAAGATCATCTGTCAAACTTACCTTTGGTTTGATAATGCGTACGTGCAATTTCCATTAACGTGAAGACACTGGCCATTCCTCCAAGTCCTGCATTTGCATAAGAATGCTCCAAGCTGGATACTGTACATTTCAGTATGTCCAGCATGCCCTTATAAACCTTCCTGCTCACCTCCTGAAATGAGTCGCATGAAATATATACTAAACACGCACATAAACTGCTTCTTTACTGAAATCAATGATTACAGATTACAAATTAACTCCTTCAATGCCATACGACACATACGTTTTCAGAAGCAATGTCCCGGTGTGCCAAAATGTAAAAATACGTTTTTCTAGTACCGTTTTTAAAAAGTATTATAAAGGGTTAGGCTCTGCTCATCGGTAAGTATCAAGCCTCTGGGAATGGTTGCGATATGATTAATCAACTTTAAAGGGCAGGAGTGGCTTTGATCAGATCTTTGTCCACACATTTAGGAAGCCCAACGTCCTAGTGTCGAGTGTGAGTGGGTGGCGCCATACAGCGAGTACTCGTGGTGAGGCAGTGTAGTGTAAGTTTGCAAGATATGGACAAATTGTAATAAGCAGTTAATTCTTCAACAGAGCTTATTTCTTTTAAAAAAGATGATGAAGTCTCAACATCATCGTTTGGTCAGAGGGGGACGACGTTTTGTGTACGCCTGCAGGAACGCGGTCGCCGAAGGCACGCGATCACCACAGTGACCGAAATCATGCGAAAGATCTTGCAAAAGGAATGCATACTTCATGCATCAGTTCAGTGTTATTGCAATAAAATGATATTTTGCAAACAAAGTGTCCTAGTGCCACAAGTATTTTGTCAGGAGTTTTCTTGGAAAAAAGCATTTTCAAGACACTAAGCAATGCTCCAGAGTTGTTTAACAAACAATGGTAAAGATTAAAACACACTTTTTTTTCTAGTGAAAGAAGAGGGTTCAAGCTTTCTTTTGATATGTCCTATGTCTATACAGCTACAAAACGAAATGTTCTGTAGGCCTTCCAATATGAGTAAGAATGGCAAAAATTGGCTGGCACTTCCCATTTAACAGAAATTTCTGGCATTGAATGAGTTATGGTTTTTTCTATCGTGTTTTTCCAAAGATAGATGGTTTGAAAAAAGTTAGATTGTTTTCTTGCACACCATTATGCTGAAACATCCGTCTTACCACATCTCGTATAATTTCCTGTCTGGAGTCTTCCTCCGACTGGGTGGCTCTGTTGAGTTTACTCAAAACAAAGACGCGGAGCTGTTCGTTCTCCAGCAGGCGGCGCACTTTTTTCATGTTGAGCCAGCCGACACCTTGTCCATCTAGGACGCTTTGTACAACCTCCTTCAAAAACTGCTGGTTTTCACTGTATAAAACCACAAGCTCAGATTTATTCAATATAAAATTTAAGGTCATTCAATAACAGAGACGTTAATTTTTGAGGTCTATAATAATTATTCAAACTAGATTCCAAATATATTTCCAAGAATACCTTGTATTATTGATCCGACCCTGAGGAGGGGGCGATTCCCTCTTCACTGTTGGACTGTGCTTGATGACAGAAGACTTTTGGTCCACAAGTGCCCGAGGTGCGCGTGCACCTGATAACGAAAGCAAGAAAATTAGATTTTCAAGCAACACATTTCCTGGAGACTAAGATCACCACATCACACACAAGGTAAAACTCAAGGAATAATACTTTTACAGAGTTTATATATTCAGTTACTTCGTACATAACTACTAATTTGTGGCCACCTTTTGACCAGGTGATTATTGAAGCTGAAATAAATAATACAAAAGGAAAGTTAAGGTAAAAGGAAAGCAGCACATTCTATTTAGGGAGGTGAAATTACAGGGCTGTCTTATAAAAATTAAGAGTATTGTGATCATTTTTTTTGCAATGCAATTAAAAAAACAAGTGACATATTTTGGATTATTTTACAAATCGACTGAAATATTTTAAGCCTTTTATTGTATGGCAAACAAAATCAAATATCTTGAAATATCAAAATATAATGAAATAATATACTAGTGGGTTGTAAGTTATAATCGGCAACATTTAAATGATAAAAGGCTAGCAATATTTCTGTTTGTCTGTAATATATTCATAATCTAGGACATTCGTTTTTTAATTGGATTACAGAAAACAAATAACGTTAACACAATAATCTAATTTTCTGAGACAGTCCAGTATATTGGTTTGGAGTGTTGCATACAGTTTATGCTACCAAGATTTTTTGGGGCGTCGAAAATATATCATCAATTACATGCCAAACAGAAAGGCGGATGAATTACTAATTTCTAGAAAGATAGAAAAAAAGAAATCCATCTTAAGATGACTAAATTGAATTGCTACAACGGTGTTTATGTTGTCTATCGTGCAGAGTAGAAATGACTGCAGCATGAACAAATGCGAGCATTGTTGTAAGTCGCAGTTTATTTATTCGGACACGACAAAACATTCATTTTTTGAACTATGAACGAGGCACAACACATCCAAAACAAAATCCCAAATTAATTAAAACACAAAAAGCAAAAAACACTGCACTACATTTGTACTAATATAAAACAAATTAACCAAGAAAGGCCTTCAGCTTCAACCTGTCATCCTTTTTTTCTTTTCATGGGATTTGTTTATTTTGTGATGTGATGTGTGTTGCAACATAACTGAAAAAAAATAAAAAAAAATACAAATACACTCAAACACATCGAGGTGCAGTGTGTAGTAAAATTATATTTGCTCTATCCTGTTCCGTTTAATGCTGGCAACTGGTTATCTTTTGTTGCTTCATGTGGTATTTCACCAAAACCCCTCCCTTTTTTAAACTAAATTAAACCTAACAAGACCATACAAAGGGGAGAACGTGAAACCTTGATGGTGCACACAGGGATTAAACTGAGTAAAGGATGTGGGGAGATATAGTTGACTGGCTTGGAGAAGCATGCAGCTCACTCAGAAAATAGGGCAGAACCCACCTTCTCCGCTCCCTGGGCCGGCCTCTGTTATTTTCTCCATTAGAGAATTTAGACCAAATACTGCACACAAAACCCAGAATTAGTTGCTGCCAAATATGGACAGAGACAGGGGATACCGGCCCAGTCACAACCAGTCTGAACATCATCAACCCATACACACACCATGGTTTAAAAATAAAAAAGGAAAAAGAAAAAGAAAAAAAAATACAATTGGCCATGGTGCCCTGATGAGATTATATCATACCAGAAAATGTTTGGTTGTATAACAAGTTGCACTTTCTATAAGCCACACAAGTAGTGTAACATGAACAAGATACTGTAAAATAAGCTTAAATACTATGCACATGGCACCAGTTAAAATAGTAAATTTACTAATTAATGCTTCATAGAAGTAAAAGCAAAAGTATCAGAAAAATTAAAACAAGTGGTCATTCTGACAAATATTTATAAGTTGCTGTAATTGGTATGTTAAGAATCCACAGATCATGGAAGAACAAAACCAAAGGAGTTTCCTTCTTCGGATATGTCAACTCCAAAACATTGCTAAAATTGTATCTTATTTAAAGAACCTTAACCAATTGTCTGCTGCTATTTCAAGTGGATTCAGTTTGAACCTTGCCAGAAAAGGCATTTTTTGCTGTAATATGTTAGTTTTATAGAGATTAACAGGAAAATCAGCCACATAGAAGCAGCCAATCACAAATACACATACAAATATGCATTTGTAGCTGCCACAGCATAATACACAGAGAAAATCTGCATCCAACAGTTATGTTCTTTTGAGGTATCTTTATCACTAGGACCACCAACACCAGTTAATAGGGAAGGAGTAGAAAGGTCTGAATAAACAACACACAACAGCCTTCTATCTTAGTCCTACACTGAAAACCCAAGATAGGTATGGATCTAAGGCAAAAGGGTCAAATGCAAACCATTACAACACAAATGACATACCCGGGCTGTCAGGTGTATCTGGACAACAAAGATTAAACACACCAGAATGAAAAGAAAGAATACATTTTTTATGGCAGCTATTCCACTTGAATTGGAGCTATTGAGCATCATGGTACATCCATTTATTTTCTTTCATATGGGAAATCTAACCTCTGCAGTTAGGGTGTGCGATGTGACAATATCAGATTGATCGGACATTAACGAGATTGAGATCTAAAAAAAAAAAAAAAACAGTGAAATCTTTATCTTGTCTATTAATGTTTGTACCATTTTTTTCAAGGCTCATTCTAATGTGTTGAGTTTCCATTATTGATTCCTTCATTCATATAGGTTGCATTGTGCTTTTATTTTTATAAAATCTTAGAATATTTTTTTAAGAGTCAGTGGCTAGTTGACAATTAAAATAATCGTTAGTTGCAGCCCTAACTGACAATGTAAAACCATGGAATATAATGTAAATCTCTAACTGAAAGCATGCAAGACCAGCACAATAATTCTGCATAATTATTATTTTTTATTATTAATACTGACGTGAAACTTGATGGAAGAGGCAATTTATATGCTAGGAGCCCAGTTGATAGAAAGAAGGCCGTGAGTGCTAAAGTGCAGTGAGTAAGTGTGCTTTTATTCAATTTGGGGGTAATGTCATTAGTGCTGGACACCAGTCCAGGGTGTCCCCTGTGCAATACCTAAAGTCTGCTGTGATCGTCCCCAGCACTTGCATGACCCTTTTGAATATAAGTGGTTGAAAGTGAACGTATGAATGAAAACTCCATGGGCATTTAATGGAAACGTTTGAACTATTTGAATTAAAACTTATGCAGAGGGCATAGATAGCAAGAAAAACTGAAAATCCTCAATACTCTCCACTAAAATAGTGCCATATATCTTTGAGCAATCAGGGGGAACAGAAAAGTCAAGCAAAACAACATACAATCTCTACAGACCTGCTTGGTCCAGCTCTTCCTCAATGTCAAAACTTAAGTATTCTTTTTATTTAAAGAAAAAAAAACGATGAACAAAGCAGAGGAGAAACAAAATAGTTTAATCAAATGGAAAACCGACACTTTAATATATGAATTTTAAGCCTAGTGCATGCTAGATTTGCGTTAAAAATAAAATTTTTATACGTATATCCTTAAAATATGATATAAGCAACAGCAAAGCATGACAAAAAAAATGTATAAAAAGTCATTGGAGTTGCCCCGCAGGTACTCTACCTTTGAGGCTGGGGAAAGGTGTTGATTTCTCTCTTGCAGCTTTGTTTGGAAGCGCAAGATGAGACAAACTGAAACTGGTTCCGTGGTTCTTGTAAAGATTACCTAAAATTGAAGAATACAAAGACTGTTAACGATAACTTTAAAATGTTTCCGTCTGTTACCATGTGATCCAGCGCAACACATGCTTTTACCCCAAAACACCACGCAACTCTAAACATGCAGTACTAAATATACAAGTGTTATCCTCACTTGCAAAAGACATCAGTCCTCCGAATCCATCATTACTGCTGTTGGAAATTGTAGAGTTTGGTGAGCTGTCACCTTCTCCATCAGACTCCCCAGGAAGCCTCAGACTACTCGGACGTGAAGGACGTTGGGCCCTTTGGGAGAAAAAAACAAAACCTTTTTTTTTTTTTTCCAAAGCTTCTAAGCAATAAACAAAGAATTGCATGCAGAATGAAGAACATAAACCATGTAATACAAATCACAATATGTCACCGCCAAAGATTCAAAACCACCATGACTGAAGAACTAATTGGACATGCTGAGTTTTGGCATTGCATGGTTGGTCAGAGAGCCCATTTGAATGAAGAGTGAGTTCATTCAAGTGATGAACAAGTTTAACACACTTGTTGCCATTGAGGTTCTGGTTGAATCGAGGGGTGTACGACTCCACTTGTTCTTCTGCATCAGGGTCATCTTCAGAGGGGAATCCATATTGGGGCTCAAAATAGGGGTTGTCATACTCTCGTTTTTTCATTGCAGGGTCCGCCACGCCAGTTTCATTCCTTGATCTGAGAGATTGCTGGCTGCTGCCTCCAAGGACAAGGTTCTGTGGGCCAGAGCCAGCTGGTGCCTCATTATCAGGTGCTTCCCCTTGTTCCTGTTCACACACACACAAACAAATACAAAAAATTAAAAAAAACAGCAAAATGTGTAGCATTCTCTAAATTGCACTGATGATGTATGTACTTGGTTGACTCCTTGGATTATCGTGCTGGGACTGGAGCTGGCAGTTGTGCTGGAACTTGAGCGAAGGGGCTGGCCATCGGATGTTTCGCCAGGAACATCACCAGCAGACATAGCCTCTGGGCCCTCTCTTAAGTCCTGGAACTCATGAAACTCCACTTCGCTTGCATCACCGAGAGCAGCATGAGTATGTGATTGTTGACCTAAGAATCAAGGTCAGATTTTTTTTTTTTAACACATAAAGAGCTGCAATACAATAATTCTTTGCTGTATCGTGGTTTTACTACTTTGCAAATTTTAGCCATGCAAAAAGCAGCAAAAGGAAGACGAAGATTCTTTGTATCACCCCCAAAAAAATTACTTCTTAGCCCAGCAAGCTGGCTCTGGAGCCACATGCGGGTCTTTGGCACTACCTAGTGGCTTCCTGGAGCTTTTTCAAAAATGTTTAATAATGGAAAAATATATGGTTTCCACATGATGGCGGCAAAGTATCATGTAAAGTGGATGTTGTCCTTGTTAACTCATTCAGTGGCATACTGTATAAATAAATTTTGAGAAGCATCGTCCCCAAGTGCCAAAACTATCATAAAGGCTTTGGTGCTGCTCATCAGTAAGTATCAAGCCTCAGGGAATAGTTTCAGGATGATAAATCAACATTAAATGGCAGGAATGGCATTAATCAGGTATTTGTCCATACAGAGAGTGTTTGGGTTATGCATCGTTCATGTGCAGTTCCTGCATCAGTTAAGTGTTGCAATAAAATGCTGTTTTGGAAGCAAAGTTGCCTCGTGTTTACAGAATGCATTGTTAAGATATTGGAGTTATCACAAATGCAAAAAGGAAAAAGAGCCAAAGTGAAGGTTATGTTTGAAATGCATCCTTTTTAAAAAAGCTGTTTTTCTCAGAAGTTTACTTGGAAACAAGCATTTTCAAAAAAAGCTTAGCAATGTTCAGCTGCAGACCTTCAAAAATGAGTCAAAATCCCCCACTCTGGCTGGCACCGGCACTTTCCATTTGAGAGGAACGTCTGGCATTGAACGAGTTTAAAAAATACTCGAGAAAGTAAAATGGGTTTGTTTTAGAGTAATGAATAAAGGTTTCTACTTTGCAGGTTTTGGTTATCACGGAACGTTTTTGGAATCCAACCTCATAAAAAATGAGGGTTTACAATAGTGATATACACACAGACGCTGCCCTACTTACCAACAAGGTTCTGGACTATCGTTCATAAGTTGAATTTGTCCGTAAGTTGCTTCAGTGCTATATTTTGTATGTTTAAGGCTTGTATAAGTAACCTGTATTGTTTTGTACTTAAAAATAAACATTTTGTAAAATAGTATGCTCTATAAAGATAAATAAAGTTTAAGTTGAACTTACTTTTGTAAAAGTTAGGAAACTTCCTACTCCGTGGTAAAGTGGCCGAAAAAAAGGGTTCCTACCATTTTCTCAACCGCATCTAGCTTTCTTATTCCACTTTCATTTCAAAAGAAATGGCACGCCTCTTCTTTACACTTTAAACCAACCATATTGAATGGATGCACGATATATGAAACAATAAAAATGGCAAAGTTCTTAGCGTGCTGGGGATAGTGTAGGCTTAGAATGTGAGGTGCGCATTAATGATGCCAGTAGGGCGACAAATGTCGCGAGAGTTTAGTTTTGGAGACAGTTTGTGTGTTTACAATAAACGGATGCTGACGGTTGTCGCTCTCCAAAAGAGACCGTAAGTGTAAGTATTTTTTTCATGAACGAGGAGCAATCCATTACCCACACAAAACGACACGCTACATTGGTGGCAGCGGTGGAATTACGAGCAGGTGAAGGAGAGATGTTTACACACGAATTAGGAAGAGGAAGTTGATTTTTTTTTCACTTCCGGGTGGATGCTGGGTGACCTCTCACAACGCCACACACCGGTAGCAGCGGAAAGAAGCACTACAGTAATGTCCTGTACTCAGAAAAAGGTGCACACAATACAAAATCTAACTTACAGCAATGTCCGGATATATTTCGAAATCCCGAAAAAAAAAATCGTATCTACTGTTTACGTAAGTCGAATGGTCGTAAGTAGGGGAGCGTCTGTACATATGCTGGATGTCACAAGAAAGTTTAAACATTTAAATACATTTAAACACATACTTGGTGTGTCGCCCTGAATATCTCCTTGAATCATCTCGATCACAAGGTCTCCAAGAGAGGAATATGATGAGCTGGAGTCGTCATATGCATCACTGTCACTCCCACTGAGGGGGAAGAACATATATAAGTATTTATTGACCCACAATATGAATACAATATGTATTCTTATCTCAGAACTCCGAAAATTCAAGGAAAACCAAAATCATATTTGTTCATCCTTGCCTGTCGGTTGGGTCGGAGTCATTGCTCTCATCGTCGAACGGACTCGCCATTGCCTCAATTAGCTGTGAGCTTCCATCAAAAACTCTGTAAACTACCGGCTGGAGCTGATGAGCATACCACTTGGGTTTATCACCGATTAAGGATGGGTCAAAAACATCTGAAAGCAATGTTTGCAGGGTGTACAGTCAAATGTATTTAAAAATTAAATGAATATTATTTTGTAAAAATCTACGAAAGATGATCTTACTATTGTGTATTCTCTGAAATGCTAAATTAGTAGGATTAAGAGCCCACTCTCCATAGAATTCCACTGCCTGGGTGTGGGAAAGCTTGTCAGCAAAATGAGATCGTCTCGGCCGAGATGCAAGAAAAGACGACGATTGAAAAGCCACCACTGGCCGGGGGAAAAGTCGCAAGGTCCGTGTGTGCATTTGAAAACCTTGCAGAACATTTGGAGAATTGAAGAACCGTACCATTGCGACCCTGTTAAATACAATCAAAAGGTATGGGTGAGTGAAAAGTAATTTCCTTCAAAGTACGACCTAACTCTTTGCATTGATGGTCATTTAAAAATATTGTGTGAGACACCAACTAAAGGCTTGCCTAGTGGCTACATCCACAGAATCCACATCATTGCCGTAAATGAGGGGATTGAACTCAGTCGATGATGGTGAAGCTTTATCACGTCCAGGTGGGAGTAGTGGGATTTCCTGACCTTCCTGGAACTTCTCCAGATTCAAAATGGGCTGGGTGTTCAAACTCATACTTGCCAAGGCCTGGAAAAAATAACACCGGGATCAAGAGTGAGAGAGCAAGAATGAAAAGGGAAACTGAGCCACTCCCACATTAGGCATCAACACTGCATTAGTTTCGCTTCAACACTTTACTAAAAAAAAGTTGTATTTACGGATTATTTTCATAATTTAGAAACACAATGCAAATAATAGATGGAAATTTTAATAATGCCGCTACTAGTCTCTTAAAACCATTTTTTTCAAATTTAACTCATCCAATGCCATAACGTATCAATGTCCCCGAGTTCCAAAACGTAAAACTATTACAAAGGGTTTGATGCAGCTCATCAGTAAGTATCAAGCCACTCGAAATTGGATTTCGTTATGAAAAATCATCATGAGATGGAAAGACTGTCTTTGATCAGATCTTTGTCCACACATCGAGGAAGTCCTCACTTCTTAGTTTTGCTTCCTGTTTCCAGCGATTGAGAGTGCGTATAAGCGGCCCATATGGCGACTAGGACTTGTAAAGCAGTGTGGTGAGAAAAGCAATTTGTGGGTAAGCACAGACAGATGCTTCAAAATAGCTTTTATTCTTTCTAAAAAACCACGGAAGTGCCTTTGTCTTTGTCGTGGCAGAGGTTTTGTGCACATCCGTTGCAATGCGATTGCCATTCTGACCAAAATCGTGTGATCACGTAGCCAGAAATATCGGGCGCTCAAACAAAAGTTCTTGTGAGCTCATTCATCGTTCTTGCAATAAGATTTTAGTTTGCAGGCAAAACTAGATAGTAGATATTGGAGGTATTAAATGCAAAAAAGCACCTGAGTGAAAATCCTGATTGAAATGCATCGTTCTACTGAAAGCAGTTTTTCACAGATTTTTTGGGAAACAAGTATTTTCAAGAAACTTAGCAATGTTCAACTGTCCATTTTATTCTAATGAAAGCTGAGGGTTCAAGCTTTCTTTTTATGTGTCCTATGCTATATAGCTACAGAACTAAATTGTCTGTAGGCCTTCTAAAAAGAGTCAAAATGGCCAAAAAATTACTGGCACTGGTTCTTCCCATTTGTGAGAAACGTTTGGCATTGAATGACTTTACAACACATTTCTGTATGGTCTGTTCTCGTACTGACAGGAGCAAATGAGCTGCACATGTTAATGCCTGTGTTGGGAGTGTCACTACTAAGACCGGGAGGAGAAAAAGGGGAGGAGAAGGAGAAATAGGTGGCGGAGAAAATAATTCACTAATTGTATTGCAGAGTTGTAGAGTATTTAGCTAAGCAAAATGGAGTAATTAGTTGCTGGATTATGTGAAATGCATTTGTTAAAGAATTGGCTTCACCTTTTCAGCTTTTGGTAACCAGGACACTCACTGATGCAAGAATCACGCCACACATATTTAGTCATGCTCAAGCCAGAGCAAAGCAATAAAATACGTTAAAGGGATCCATAAAATATTTAGAGGCACTGTTATGCACATAACTCAATTCTTGAGAAAAGAAGAAAGTAATTGTCACGAGCAAAGTAATGTGAAATAGGGTTCAGGGGCATTCCATTCCGCAGGAGAATAAATGAGTACCGTAAACCTTATTTTCACAGGAGAAAATCTGCTTTTGGGTGATCACTGTCAACCTAACCAGACACTAAGAAGGGAATATAAAAGAGATGTTGGAAGAATCACAAGAAAGCCCGAGGTGATGAGAGTCACTGGAACAGCGCATGACAAAATCATGGCCCTTTCCATTTCTTGTCTGTGATGTGATTATGCAATGAAGCACCGTTTTATGAGTGTTTGTCCCTGACAAAAAATGATCAATCAATCCAAATAAGCCAGAAACAATTGTATCATTATAATTATTGTTCAATAAATAGTTCTATTTGTTTTGGTGCAAAGACCGATAGCATTAAATAAATAAAAATCAGCAATTGAGTGCACAGTATGTTTACATAACATTCAATGATAAGGGGCCATTGTACTAGAGGGAAATTTGGGCTAAAAAAAATCCAGCCAGACCCGGCTCGAGAGTATAAAAGCCCGAACCTAACCGGTTAACTTGGTTTGAGGGATCAGGCCCAACGGAAACCCAAAGCTGCATTTCAGCGCCTTGCGTACTTTGTGTGCTTCAGCAATCAATTGCCTTCTTTGGCTGAAGTATGCGCAGCGCTAAAATGCAGCGCCGGGGTGCAACTTCGGGTTCACTTCAAGCACGATCACTCAAATCAAGTGTGCATGTGGCGCCAAAATAAGCGTGGCCCCAAAGTGCAGTGCCGAAGCGCGCACGTCACCGCCAAAATTTGCGTGGCACTGAGGTGCACCCCCGAAGTGTGTCACTCTAGTAAAAGTACAGTTACTTCAGAATAGTGTCACTCATGTAGTGGTATAAAGTAGTCATGCAAATAATTACTTGAGAAAATGTAAGTGCATGATGTGCAGATCTTTCACGAAAATAAATTTTTAAAAAAGGAAGAGAAAAGCCCGGCCCGACTTAATCTTACCTCTACATTGTACAAAAGCTTGGACAACACATTTTATTTTAAAATTTTACAAAATCAGGGTTAGTCGATATGACAAATTTGTCATTCTAGGTAATAATGGTTTTTAAATAAATCAGGGTCCGTACACCTTTTTCATGGTATATTCAAGCACTTTTTAAAGACTTTCAAAAGACAATTTTTTAATTCCTCCTGTACTATTAGTAGAAGATATCAGGTGTACATCATGTATTTAGCAGATCCACAAATATAACTGCAATTTACACATGCAATTTATAATTTTGGGTGTGCATTTATCATGACTTGATTTTTAGATCTTGAGTAAATTGTGAATATGTTTTGGGATCTTAACGAAGTGTTTGAATATTTTTTGAGACAAATTTCTCCATGAAAATGTTTTTGGTGGTAATATGCAGCTAAAATTTAAGTTGCAGGAGGTTACAAACTAATGCCAGCTGCCGTTGATCAAGAGGGAAGAAATGCAAGAGCAGTGTCGGCGTAGTTTTTAAGCAGACTTGTGAAACATGGCAACAGTTTCAAGCATTTGCAAACACTTAACCCAAAATTCAGGCACTTTTAAATCCTTGCAAATACATTAAAGTTTAAACTTTTTCAAAGATTTCAAGCATCCGTACGCATCCTGCCTGACAAATCCATTTTAGACTAAACAATGACCTAACCGTACATTGGGTTTAAGTTAGAATCAAAATGTAACTTGAATGACAAAAAAAAAACGTTTTTATCAAATTAAAATGAAAAAAATAAAAAATCTAATTTCCTGAAAAATTAACTGATTTAAAGGTGGGGTGCGTAGTTTGAGGTGCCCTTAAAAAGTTTAAAATAGTTTTTCTATATTGAGTATGTGTTAACAATGCCCAACTAAGTTCAAAGAGCCTCAATATTTTTTTTTTTCACCGCCCCTATCTGCTTTTGTCATCAATATTATACATCCGCTCAGCGCATTAGGCTGGATAAAAAGGAGGCAGGGGAAGGGTGGTAGTGGAGAGTGATTGCACGACTGTGGTGCTTGTTTTTATTTCTGAAAATGGTGAAACTTAGAAAAGGACAGTTTCATATCCAGTCCAAATGCCTCATAAAATGAGAAAACTGACAAGTGACAGAAGCTTTTGCATTTCTGCCAGAGTGAATCTTTTTTAGATTGGGAAGAGTCTACCTTTTGTCATTTCCTCCATTTACGTGTCCGAGGCAGAAAAAAAAAATCTCACACACCTTTAAACATTAGCCTCAAACATCCACGCGCAGAAAAAAGACCAACGGAAAATATTAATCAAACTGGCTCTGATTCAATGTAGATTACATCAATAGTGTCTTCAGTCACTTTCTAACTTTATCATAAAAAGTAAGGCCAAATTTTATGAACCCATATCAATTGAATAGGAGAGTTTGCATACACCAGGGGTGCTCACACCTTTTCGGCATCCGAGCTACTTAAAAATGAGCCAGCCGGCATACCGTAAAACCAAAAAGTCCTATAAGAAGTCATAAAGATGTCTTTTTTAAGAATGATCTAGAGGATTTTTGGAATGGAAACGGAGAAAAAGGACAGGGTTACATGATCTTGTGAGGTACTAATGTGCTCCTACTGTGGAAAATTAATGAATCAAAACCAAATTCTGGTGTTTTAAAAGTGGTGAGGATGAGCATATCAGTACTACTCTTAACAGGGATACCATTTTTTCTATGAGATGATTTTACCTTCAATCGCTACAGCATGCAAGGAAAACAAAGCAGAAAATAATGTTGTTTTTTTTCGTTTTTTAGTCTTTGTTAGTGCACAACAAAACCAACTTCCATTGCTTTCACACTCACAAAATACATACTAGTCTGCTGTGGGGAAAAATACCCACTCCATGGCTGGAAGAGACATTACATATTTACTTATATGGCAGCAAAACAAATTAAAATTGACTATACAACATTATTGGGTGGCTCATGAGAAAAGAGGTGCTCATGGAAATCATAAAAAAAACACATTACGAGTTGTGCTAGTACATTTAGTGTTGGGGAAGGGAACCATGATCCTGAAGAGATACAATTATTCTTGTATTCTATGTCTCCTCTATAGCTCTCAAGCAAAGCAGCATCTCATCAACTAACCCTGCATAGGAATTATAACAATCCCGTTTGTTGTTCAGTGTTGGAGAAGAGAGATATCAAAACAAGCAGGTGTCCTAACCCTCATTCGGGGCACAAAAAGATCACAAAAAAGTACCTGCTTTAGATGTTTCTTGAGCTCGCCACCTTCAGGCTCTGGAAGAGGTGGTAGACTCTCTGCATTTGTAGGTGCTTTAACCTGAAAATGGTGCAATATCCTTTTTATTTTCATCAAAATGGCAGGTTACAAACTAGAAGCCCGATTTATTGGTGCTCTAGCTACCTTACTGCTGTCCAGATCTACAAGCCACACATCATCTGGGACTTTGAAGTCAGATTTGTAAAGGAAAAAGCTAGCTGGTACTCCAATGATGTAGGGTGTAGGGGCAAGAAGAAGCTGTGCGGAAGAAAAGAAAATTAAAGTCTACAGGATGTTCTTTGCTGGAAGACAGAGTACACATTATTGTCATTTTGTTGATATTATCTCAATATTTGGAAAAACAATAATGCTAGAATATTGTGTAAAACATAATCTAATTTCATTCATCATGCTAAAAATTTCAAACACTGATATTATGCATGTGTTCTACCTGTTCGGCTGAAGCCATGCATGTTGGCAGAAGGGGTATTACTGGGAACATGTACTCCAGAGGATAGATCATGGCCACAAAAGCCATTACACTCATGGATAAAGCATTGTAATCTCTTGACTGGAGTATAACCTGAAGAAAAACAAATGACATCACCATACACAGATCAGTTACTCATCATTAAATGTATTCCTGCTAAATCAAGCCTTAAAAATGTGATGCTGCGAGATGGCGGGAACCCAAAAAAATAATGATGATCAATTAAGAGAATGTTACATATAAATTGAAAAAGTAGGATTCTGAAAAGTGTGATTTTCAGGGTTCGTACACTTTTTTCATTGCCAAATGTAAGCACTTCTTAAGGACTTTCAAAACATGATTTTCCTATTTCTTCAGTACCATTTTAAAGAATAAATTAAAAAAAAATGTTAATAATAATAATGATTAATTGCTGTTATATTTCTTTTTACTGATCCCACCATCACGAACAACGTATTTAAGGTGGATGCAAGCCAAGGAAAGTCAATTATTCTTAAGTTTAAAGGAGCTGTACAGAATTTGGAATTTTTTAACTGTCTGCCTATCCTGACTTGTGTAACAATTGCAGCCTCAGTCAAGCCATTCATGATGCGAGTGCAGGTACATGCATTTCTTAGACGTGCCAAATAAACTCTTCTGTTTTTATCTTTTTTATAAGCAGATGTTTTATTTTTCTTTATTTAATGCGTTGTCTATCAAGTCAGACTTCCGAGAAACACTAAACCAACACATCACCTGCTATACAAACACTTTTCAAACCTTGAAAACACAACGTAACAACGTAAGACTGATTTGCTCTTACCTTGTGCTCCAGCAGGACACAAGAGAGAACCTGAAGACAAGCATCCACACCCAGTAACTCCAAAGGCAAGTGCAACGGAAAATCAACCATGGAGAAGCGGGAGTTGTCGGGGAGTGCGAAGGTGAGTGCCCGTTTCATTTCATGAGGCAGTATTTCTACATCCACACGCCGCTGGCTTGGCACTGGCACGGGTGAACGTTGCAAACGGTAGATCCAGGATTCTATGTCTCGTAGGTCAGCTAAAAGTTGGCTTCCCTTCTCGTCAGAAAGTGCCCCAGTGAATACCCGCCACATGGTGTCTCTGTTAAAGACATAACAGTGTTTTTGAGCACTTTGAATTTACTTCAATGCCACCATGTTAAATCACAACTGTCTTTTAAACAGATTCAAGCATGATCAAGGTAGGTGCTAATGCTGCACAAACATAGCCACAGAGACAATATTACCGTATATGTATGTGTTTTAGTTACAGGCCGCACACAACATTGACAACCATATAATTTTGCATAAGACATGTAAATGTATCTAAACTTATACGTAAATAATGATTGTATGTGGCTCATAGGTTCAGAAACAGCTGAACCAATTTTCTGAAAAAGTGTTGTACGAGTATCTTGAGATAGGTTTGGTGTCAAGGCACCCCAAATAAATACCAGCAAAATCAATATAAATCTGCTTTCATATACAAGAAGGTCTGAAGGTCCATGCGACCATGCAGCTCTTTGACAATCCCTAGCGGCCCCCTAGCGCTTTTTCAACAAACCACAGCCCCAACAACCTCGCCCAAGTAGAATACCCAGCAACGGGGAAACATTATGCTTGTTCTTTTAAAAGTCCAGAGCCAGACATACTGCAGAAAAAGTGCAGATGCAAATTATTTTATTGATAAATACTTGTGTGACTAATGATCAAGAACCAAGTGTCAATAAGCATGTTGGTCTTTGTGTCTGTGGCAACAAGAAAAACGATTAAAAAAAGATAAGCTAGCCCCAAAGCTGCATCTTAAGGACCTCTATTTTTTTAGTGCCATTTGCAAAAAAAAGACACAACAAAGGAATAGCCACAATAGGACAGCTGTTCTCATCAGTCATTCCCTGACATTTTATACAATATTTCAAAAAACAACAATCATTAGCTCTCCTCCGGGTTACATACCGAGTTGTCACACAAGTAAAAAATAGTCCTTAGTGTAGTACAAGAGAGACTTCAATGCAATCCAATATAAAGCTAGCAGGTGATTTGCACAGCAAATTTAGAATACTGAAGTAGAAGTAGAAAACAAGGTCAAACTGAATATTACACATTTTATCACTTAGAGAATTGTGCATTCTCAGTGCAAAGCAATGAAAACTAAATAAATTCACTATCCTTAAGGTTTGACTTGAGAATGACTCAGACACTTTGCAATCGTCCAGTATGAAATTTGCAAGTAAAATTGAGTTAACTAGCCACGGGAGTTAACTGACCTAAGTATTTGCAATCCATAGGAGAGGGTACAGTATGTCATTCTATAATTTTGCATCAAACAGTAACTGCAATATGTGCTATAGGGGGGGGGGGTTTAAGGGTTATTGTTCTATCTTCTTTATTCATTATCCATTATCCGTTATCGGTCAGTTCATAATACGCTACAAAGCCTAGGGGTCGGGACACTTACTCTCAGCCAAAAGGCCAAGCTAAGGTCCTAGCCCTAAAGCCTTGCTGCGATCAGGTGGGGGGTTTTTAAGGGTTATTGTTCTATCTTCGTTATTCATTATCCATTATCCGTTATCGGTCAGTTCATAATACGCTACAAAGCCTAGGAGCCGGGACACTTACTCTCAGCCAAAAGGCCAAGCTAAGGTCCTAGCCCTAAAGCCTTGCTGTGATCATTGCGAATGCACCGTTCCCGGAGGTACTGCAATACCGGGTGAGAAAATAATGCAGTGACATTCCGGAAACAATTGTTCCTGTGAAAGACAACAAAAAAAATCGTGCATCAGGCCCTTCTTTGATGCTTTATTTTGAGTTGTGGTTTCTCAGAGCCATGGTGCCATGATAACCATGATAACCTTTCCCAATTCTTAGAGGACGTGTTCACTTGCCCTCACTTAAAAACTGAAAGGTAGAGAAATATATATAAGACCAAATGGAGTTAGTAAGTAAAAGGGGACATTAATGGGATTGGGCCAATCTTGATGCCTATAAGTGCAAACCCAATGTTTGTTGTTATTTTTCACGGTTGAAGTCTTCTACGATATTTTTTTCGTCCTCTACTCACCCAGTAAGCCTTATGCGATTATTAGCAATTCGCATGAGATTAGACTGTGAGATTAAATTGTTATTTTCCAAAATTACACAACAATCGCTTTATGTCCGAAAAACTTGGAAATTCAATGAGTCATGAAGTGATGAGTGGCTTTCAGAAAGGGACGTGAATCAATTAAGGGCTTTTACTGTTCAGGAGAATTGAAATGTTGTATTTACAATCAGAAACTAAAAATGAGGAAACTCTGCCTATAACAGTTAAACTAGTCATGGCTACCGAATGAATTATTGCAACCCGATCACGAAAACCAAAGACAAAAGTATTTCTCACCTTTGGAAAGTATGGGGCGTTCCAGCACGCTGCGATAGCCTTTGACTGCAGCAGTCTACCATCCTCTTAAGAATGTATAAGCATTCCCTGAAGGTGGAAAAGAAGGAGTAGTGGCTCAGTATACACAATGAGGTCAGTGTACTGTTGCGATTTCTAGCAGCCATCTTAGCAGCATTTTGTGGAAGTTCCGCAGTCTTTTCAGCATTTAGCTCAGCAGTTGGTGGTTCGGTTTCCTCTCCAGGAGCAGGCTGAGGAGCTGAGTCGGCTTTGGACGGTGACAACCCAGCAGACTGGCCGCCAGAGCTCCCGTCAGACCCCTCACTTGTGGTGTCCCCTCCTTGGTTTGCAGTTTCTGTATGGCCACTCTTGTCTGGACGGGTGCGGTGATGTCCGCGCTGGAAAGATCGGTAGAAGTTGACACAGATTCCATAGCGCGTAATTCCTGAGTCCTTGTCAGTCAGTGTAAAGACAAACGAAGAGTCGTCGCGTAGGCTAACCCTACGCTGACGTATACTAAGGCAGCCTTCTGGTTGGCAAAAGAAGACAACATCTGGGGGGAGTGGAAAGTCATGGTGGTCCTCCAGTGGATATCGACGGAGAAGCTGAGGTGTCTGGGCCAGACTATCGCTACTTGGTTGCCTAGAGGGCAAAATGCTTTGGTTTTATTTCTGATTCATGTTTTCATGAAGCACAATCTTCAACAACAGACAATTTCCTACCTTGCACCAACCACCACCAAGTAGTCGAGGAGTCGTGGGCAAAGTTTCTTTTTCTCCATCGTGTCTTGTATTTCACGTCATTCGTGATGAGTTGTCACTTAATAGTCAAGATTGGATTTTACCCCAAATGGAAAGTTTTAATTGAATTACGAGACAGCGTGTTGTTATAATTCATATTGAAGTTTATGGAATTCTTTGGTAGGACCTGTAACATAAAACAAATCACAATGGTTATTTCTGTCACAACACTATCAGACAGGCAGATGAAGCGACAACTAATCAATTGACTTATCCGCATATGTTTTTAGGGATTTGTTACTGTAATAATATTTGCAATAATAGAACTTATTACTCAAACACAAAATATTTGCGTAACACTTTTACTAGCAGATGTTATAAACAAAAATAAAAACATAATTCAAAAAGTCATCTAATACTGTAGCTATCACTCAGAAACCAATCAGAGAAGTAATTTAACCACAGTAATATTTGGATAACTGAGGTTATCCCAAAGTAATTTAACTAAATCAACATTGATTTTTAAATAAACACAAGGTAGTTTATGTAGTAGAAAGCTGCATTAAAAATGTATTGCAATGAGCAACAACAAGTAATGCAACATACCAGACATGGGACCAAGTCACACATGTGCAAGTCTCAAGTAAGTCTCAAGTCTTCACCTTCAAGTCCCAAGTAAGTCCCAAGTATTTTTTTCTTGGGCAAGTCAAGTCACAAGTCAAGTCCCGAGTCTTAGATTGCCAAGTCCAAGTCAAGTCACAAGTCATAAAAACAGCGACTCGAGTCGACTCGAGTCCAAGTCACTAAGTCTCAAGTCCCCATGTCTGCAACATACTAGAAATAGTCAACCTGGCCTAAAGTTAAGAACTCTGTGTGATCGCCTAGTTTGGATAAGAAAATATGATTCTTAATTAGAAGTGGGTGATATGGAAAGAAAATCCCTATCACCATTTTTGTAAAGATAAAAATAACAATGGCGAATTTATCACAACTCTTTTTCGTATTACTTTTTTTCATCTTTGTTGAAAAATTCAAAAATGTATTCATTTAAGACAATGTCCCCATCATGTGCACTAAAAAGAGGGAAAAAAAGAGATATTAAGCTATTTATACCCTCTGAATGATCTTTAATTTGAATAGTGCAATCATGCAAAGGTGTATGAAATGGGCATGCAGTTCAACAATGAGCCCCAAATTGAATGAGAGCACATCCTTTTTACTCGCTGCACTTTAGCACAAGCTGCAATCAAACTACCTAGAGGGCTCTTTTCGTGTGTGTTGCCCCATTTGGCTCGTATCGCATGTTACAATTCATATTGCTAGTTATTAATTATGAATTGTAATTATTCGTTGATATATAAGGTTCTTATTCATCAATTATTATAATTAGTTGGGGAGATTAAAGATTAAGATTAACGATAATACGTAAATAGATTCCCACAAAAATGTAATTGTAGACAAATTGTCCATTAATCAATTTTCTGCAGGGGTGCTGGAGACCATCCCAGCCATCTTCAGGCAGTGGGCAGGGGATACTCTTAATAGGTTAAAATTCAATGTGGCCCCCAAAACAAACTGCAAATCACGGCAACAGCTAGCTTTTAGCAGCTTGTTACATTGAGAAGAAATTCACAAATAAAATTTAGAAGAGTGCAAAAAAAATGGTGATCACCAGCAGGTGCTCTGTGAATTGTTCAGGGGTGGGACGATATGCTTTCGTTACGATTCAATTGTATCACAATACTAAAGTGACGTTCCACAGGGCTCTGTACTTGGCCCCCTTCTTTATAGTATTTATATGCTTTCGCTTGGTGACATTATACGCAAGTATAATATTAGTTTCCATTGCTATGCAGATGACACTCAACTGTATGTGCCACTGGAGACAACTGGACAGTTAAGTTGTAGAAATCTGGAGGCTTGCCTTACTGAGATTCAAAGATGGATGTCACTAAATTTTCTGCGCCTTAACCCAGAAAAAAACTGAAATGTTGATTATTGGTCCAGCTCATTGTCGTGAGTTGTTTTCAAACACTGCCCTGAATCTAGACAAACACTCCACTCCTTGACAACCACTACATTACATCCAACAGTATGGTATTTTGATTACCTATAATGATTACATTTTTAACAGGTATCCAGAAACTGCATTTAAATTTGTTATGAAACCCTCTCAACCTTGACTCAGTGTTCTCGTTTGCCCATGTACCTGCGTCCTAGACGCATCATTTTTGCTGGGGACGCATTGTGTCAAATCAACGTGCGTCCCCGGGAGGCAACTTTTTGGACACCAAATTGTCATTATTACCAGATTACTTTTTTTTTTAACAAAGATTTACCGCACTCCAAACTTCTCGTCGGGCATATCCGCCATTTTTTTGGTCTCGCGCCGATCTCGGCAAACGAGATCCTGTTGCTTCGAGATGATGTCATTGTTTTGGTGGTTGTCGAGTGAAAGAGAAGTATGCCTCCGAAAAAAAGTTGGTATTAAGTGCAAATCAACAAAAGAATTGGTAATTTCTTCAGTGTCAGTAATAAGTCGAAACAAAATACAGAAAGTGGTAACAACTGCAATAATTCCGGCATGAAAAAACGGCGGAGATATTCTTCAGAAGACCGCGAAGGCAAGGAAAACACGTGTTTTGAAGCGAACGATTCGACGAAAGATAAACAAAAGAATACTCCTAGCAAGAAAAGGACTTTTCTGCCAAAACGGACTCAATTATATTCCTGGTGACGCTATGAGGAGGATGATAATGGAGGCTACATGTTCTGTGATGCGTGCACCCAGCGTGACAAAACAACTGGATTGCATAAATCATTTCGCAATACGAACGTTCAGAAAAGCACATTGGATCGGCACAACGACAATGAAAACCACAAATTAGCTATGGAAATTCCGTTGCTGCAATTGGACCTTGAGAAGGCATTACAACTATGGCGGGACAGCAAACCACGAAGAATATATGAACTGAAGAATCTGAAGTGATTAAAACTGCATGAATATATAGACTAATATTTCAGCAATATTATTTTGTATAATGTACAATATTTTTGTGAACTGAAAAATCTGAAGTGATAACTGCTTTGTATTACCAATTAAGTGTGATGATTAAAACTGAATGAATATATAGATTTATATATTTATTTATATATTTGTCACCGATTTACAATTTCAACCTCGATACTACATTTTGGGGACGAATAGATCTCTGTTGGGACCCATAGATTTTTGAGCATGCGAGTCCCCGGGACCCATCACTTTTCACAGGTAAAATGAACACTGTTGACTACATGTACAATGAAATCAAAACACGGTTTTGATTCATTTCTATTACTGATACAACTCTTGACAGAATAATGTTTAAAAATTGTCGATGATACACACATTATGTATGTTTTTATAACGGGAAAGAAGGTCTTTGAATTCCTTACTATGAAATTGCAATCAGGCATGACACCTTGTGGCCAGGCAGTTATAGATCGGTAACTTGGATAGGTGCAGGGTTGGGTAGCGTTACTTTAACTTGATTACTTTCAATTACTTTTGGATGACTCCAATACCAAATATGCTAATAAAAGACAAAAGTAACTAAATATGAATAAAATTACTAAATGTTGTACAGGCTTGGGGAGTAACGGATACATGGAACGGCAAAAATGATGTTGGCAAAATGTTTGGATTTATTTTCTTTTTGTTTCTGTCGCATTTTATGTTAGTTTTGCCAGAGATCAAAGCCAGGAGAGAAAACTTACCACGTGTTGTGAGTCATAATTTCATTCATATTTAGTTTCTTTTGGCGCAGCACGGCGGCGCGGTGGTTAGCGCGTGTGCGGCACAGTTCTGAGGTCATGGGTTCAAATCCAGCTACCAACCTTCCTGTGCGGAGTTTGCATGTTCTCCCCGTGCTTGCGTGGGTTTCCTCCGGGCACTCCAGTTTCCTCCCACATTCCAAAATCATGCATGTCAGGTTAATTGGACGGTCCAAATTGTCCCTAAGTGTGAATGAGCGAACAAATTGTCTGTCCCTGTGCGCCCTGCGACTGGCTGGCATCCAGTTCAGGGTGTCCCCTGCCCACTGCCCGGAGATGGCTGGGATGGGCTCCAGCACCCCCCGCGACCCTACTGAGGATAAGCAGTGCAGATCATGGATGGATGGATAGTTTCTTTTGTCTTTTATCAGCATATTTGGTATTGGAGTAATCCAAAAGTAATTGAAAGAAATCCAGTTAAAGTAACCCTACCCAACCCTGGATAGGTGGGTGTAGAGACAACACCGCACTGAAGAGGATTCGCTTTACGAATTTTCATCTATGAGTAATGGGTGATTCACGCAGTTTAGATCACTGTTGAAATTCTCTATTTAATAAAAATACACGTTGCGAGTGTAGTATGAAAGAAACACCTTGGGGATTATTGCAATTTCTTATACGATACACGGATAGAATAATAACTGCACGTTTTAGTAATTTATTTTAATTTTTCGGTTTCAGTTTCAATAACAAAACTGACAGGCCTCGTCTTGACTTGAGCTATCCTTTCTCGCTAGCTTGGTGCCTTTCCGACGTCACCATTGGATTAGCTAGTTAGCGAAAATGCTATTAGTAGCAAATACCAGCTGAGTGTTCGCAATTCTTGTGTCATATTACGAAGGTTGTGAAAAATAATGAGTAGTCGCAAACATGACGGATAAAAAGCACAGAATTCCATCGTTGACGCGTCCTATTCGTACCTGCTTACAATAGCCGGTTAGCTTCTACGCGACGGCAGCTGCTGGTGACCGACGGCCTGCGTAGAAGATGCCCTCCTCGGGCAAGCAGTGGACGTTTCCCTCGCTCGTGTTTTACCGCTCTCAATGCAGCTTTCCATTCGAAAACGCGTCGTCCGAAAGGTTCTGCTCCGTCGAGCGAGACGGAGGCGGCATAGTTGAAGAGTTAAACGGATGCCCAGTGAGCGGTGACACGCCTCCCTCAATCGTTCGCTCAGCTTCAAGGCTTCAACCTGCCTTCTTCACAACATCCTCCTCATCCGTGAGGGGAGTTCCGCAATCCGCGTATTGAGGAAAGGAGTGAGCGCAGTGATCCAAATATCGATATTATCGAGGATTTGGGGAAGAATTACCGGTACTTTATAAATAGAATGTGATACAGGCAGGGTTGGGTAGGGTTACTTTAACTTGATTACTTTCAATTACTTTTGGATTACTCCAATACCAAATATGCTAATAAAAGACAAAAAAAAAAACTAAATATGAATGAAATGATGACTCACAACACATGGTAAGCTTTCTCTCCTGGCTTTGATCTCCGGCAAAACTAACATAAAATGCGACAGAAACAAAATGAAAATAAATCCAAACAGCTTGCCAACATCATTTTTGCCGTTCCATGTATTCCGTTACTCCCCAAACCTGCACAAAATTGAGTCATTTTATTTATATTTAGTTTATTTTGTCTTTTATTAGCCTATTTGGTATTGGAGTAATCCAAAAGTAATTGAAAGTAGTCCAGTTAAAGTAACCCTACCCAACCCTGGATACAGGTACTAGTTCCCTGTTGAAAACATACCTGTCAACCTCCACGGGTCCATGCCCTTACAAAATGTTGTATTTTCCCTTACAAGATACAAAATAATCCAAATTATTATTTTTTTTTAAACGTGTTTATTCATGTAGTTTAACATGTTATATTGTACATGTGTTTCGTTGTATCATATATATTCAGGGTTGGGTAGGGTTACTTTAACTGGATTACTTTTGGATTACTCCAATACCAAATATGCTAATAAAAGACAAAAGAAAAAAAATATGAATACAATTACTAAATTTTGTGCAGGCTTGGGGAGTAGCGGAATACACGGAACGGCAAAAATGATTTTGGATTTATTTTCATTTTGTTTGTCGCATTTTATGTTAGTTTTGCCGGAGATCAAAGCCAGGAGAGAAAGCTTACCACGTGTTGTGAGTCATCATTTTATTCATATTTAGTTTCTTTTGTCTTTTATTAGCATATTTGGTATTGGAGTAATCCAAAAGTAATTGAAAGTAATCCAGTTAAAGTAACCCTACCCAACCCTGTATATATTGTTAATTAACATTTTTTGTGAGATATGAATGAGGTTTATTATGAAAAAAGTTCAAAAATGAAGTAGCTTGGACATTCACTGTAGAAGGAAAAAATACATGCAAATATAATTAAGTAGAATAATACATTTTCTCATTCAAATTATTATTTCATTTTCGGCATTAAATTGTTGTTGGTAATTAAAGGGGTAACCACAAACCTGTCTTTTTTCATTTTCTCCTTTTATACTTCCTTTTTTTCTTAACTTCTTTATACAAAAATAATGATTCGTAATATAATGCATCAAAGCAGGTGAGCCGTTTGAGAGCCGGCTCGCTTTAATGAGTTGCGCCGAAAAAGACGGTTCTCTAAAAAGAGACGGACTTCCTTTCACTACATCCGAGGCGGCAGACGCATGCGCACAGTAGCATCAAACCGCTCGCTTCGTTTGCAATTGAAAACACGATACAGAGATGGAGGCTACCGCGGCGAACTCGTTTGACTTGATTGCTTTGCCGTTTCGTGATATTTGGTGTATACCGAATGGTACCCATAATTGACAAATTTGAGTTTTTCCGGACAAATTTTCTTGTATGTCGTACACGTCTTGAAATGCATTATAAACTAAAACGTACAGGTTGACAGGTATGTGAAAATGTCATCAGTAACACAAAGAAAGAGCTAAAAAGAACGGGGGAAGCAGAAAACTCAACAAAAAGGGAAAAAGATGGAAAGAATCATGGAAGAAAGAAAAAGTAATTCATTTGTTTTATAAATGCATACATTATATCTTTCAATTTGATCCAATTGCAGTTACACCTAATTTGCATAACTAATTATATTTTGATAAGGAACCATGGTGGTTAGCGCACAGCCCCACGTTGTGGAGGTCCAGGGTTTGATTCCAGCTACCAAGAGTTTGCATGTTCCAGGCACTCCTGTTTCCTTACACATTCCAAAAAACATGCATATCAAGTTAATTAGCTAGTCCAAATTGTCCCTAGGTGTGAATGAGGTAATAGAGCTTGAAATATCGTATCACAAGATGTTGACATTGTTTTTTTACACCAACTTATTTCCAAGCATGGGTAGTAAAATTTTAAAGCAAACATTAAAACAATGTTGTTATTCTCTCAGGGGAAAAAAACATGTTTTTTTAATGAGTTTAGTATCATTACACTTTATTCACCACATGATTGATCTTTGTACAAGTATAAGCATGTTCACATAGTTAATTTTTCGCATTACAACCATCCATTCAAAATGTGAAATTTACTCCTTCCAAACATTCCTTTAGAGCAGTGTTTCTCAACTGGTGGGTCAGGACCCAAAAGTGGGATGTGGACCAGTTTTCAGTGGGTCGTGGGACTTTGCCTCGGCAAAATAATGCTCAGATTAAAGAAAACGGAGGGTCAATTACACTCCTTAACAGTAGATGGCAATAATGCCCTCCTCGATGTCTTCTTCCTGTTCAGTCAATCGGCATGTTTGTAAGGGACCACATCTCATTTTATTGTGATTTTCGGTAAAGGGAAATGAGACAACAACGATTGAATTTCAAAATAGCAAAATGGTGTACAAGTGTTTGCCATGGAAGTGCTGCTGGAAGGTTCAGTTAATGGTTTAAAAATGTTATATTCTCATTTTTTTACCAGTACAATGATCATTATTAATTGTTAAGTTTTAGGGGGTAGCTCATATACTATGTAGGATTATATGCAAGTATATATGGTAATTGAGGCTGTTTTGGGTTTTCAGAAAAAAATGTGACTACACTTTAGGTCAAAATTAGAGAACTTGTGGAAAAAATTTTATAATTTTGAAATAATACCATCTTCATTGTTCCACAGTTAACTTACATTTTATTGTGTTACTAGAACACTTTTTTCACAGAATGACCCAAGACATTTGCCAAAAACAAAAAGAAAATTAAGAAAACGTACTGATCAAAATTAGAGAACAACAATGACTTTTGCATGGGAAAAAATTGAAGGAAACAGTCAGCTGTTAGTAAGAAGTGTACAGGCTTCTGCTGTGAAATACTTCAGCACATTTTTGGCCACATGGTAGCACTAGTCTCTCACACTGCTCGTGTAATTTTGGCCCATTCTTCTTCCAGCCTCCTCCACATTTCGGTGATTGTGTTAAGTTTCTTGACCATAACTTTGTCACCAAGGATTTTCTAAAAGTTCTCCATTTGGTTGAGATCAGCAATCTGGGCAGGCCACACCATTAATTCAATGTTTTCACCTTCAAGGAAATCCTTAACTCGTTTTTCTGCATGACATGGAGCATTTCCTGCATGAAGTGTGTCGGCATATTGGGCAATGAATCCAAGTAAGGAACCATGTGCTGTTGAAGAAGGTTGTGATACACATTTGTATTTATCAGGTCATGTAGCTGTACAAGAGGCCTAGCTCCTAATGCAGAAAACATGCCCCAAACCATGACACTTCCTCCTCCACCTTTCACTGACTTTTTACACACTTTGGGTCTATTCTTTTTCTCCAATGTGTCACAGAACATAATGCTTCCAGTCAGACCCAAATAAATTATATTTGCCGTCATTACTGAAGTGAACTCTGAACCACTTCTCTGTTCACACAACATGCTCCTCACCAAAGCTCAGTTCAGCTTTTTCATTTTGTTTTGCTTATGAGAGGTTTGGTCACTGCAGTGTGGGCCTTCAGTCCAAATGTTCTTAAACAGCGAGACAGATCCTTACGAGGTTTAGCACTGAACTGGCGTGCAATTCCAGCTACAGTGTGGAAACCATTACCCATTGACATCCTCCACAGTGACCTGCCCTCTCTTGAATTTGTCTTCCGCGGACGACCAGCCTTCTTGGGCGACTTGAATGAGTTTGTAGTTTTGTAAAGATTCAATTGTCTTGAAATCACAGATTTGGAAAGATCAATTTGTCTTGCTATGGCTGATAGGGTCATCCCTTTCGTTTTCACCTGGACAACCTGCTGCCAGAGGCTTTCAGTCACTTTAGAACTGCACACCATCTTGCAAAGTCATTGAAACAGGCAGTGAGAATACCTATTAAATAAGGGTTGACAGATAACCAAAGAAATTAGCACCATGTACTAGATTAGCAGCATTAGGTGGAAGGCACCTGATAGCGTTCTCTAATTTTGATCAGTGCATTTTTGGCAAAAAGGTTTTTTTGTTGAAAAGACTTATCTAGTTTGTGAAAGAGTGTTGTAGTATGGTATAGACACAAAAATGTCCTTAAAATGTTGAGTGGAGATGGCATTTTTTCAGAATTGTTCAGTTGTTTGTTAATTGTGCTTTAATTTTGATCTCCAGTGTATATTCCATCACTGCTTTACACTCCACAATCCTTTCATTTGAGAAGTGGATTTATCTTTCTAGATTTGGGTCGCAGCTTGTAATTGAGGTGGAATGGTGGGTCCCGCCTGTTGGTTTAAGATCAGGTGATGGTGTAATTTTTAACCTGTGCACTCCTTTAAGAAATTTTGTGATCAAAGCCTATACAAATAAATGTGAGTTGACTTGACTGAAGTCAGACCAGTTGAGAACCAGTGCTTTACGCCTTTTTTTACGCTATACAGTGCAGATCGTTATTATAGGCGTTAGTAATTAATTGTACAATCTTGTGGATACTTGTGCACTCCACGCAAAGCTTATGAAAATAAATAATTTGTGTGCATCTGTAATGATATATTATCCCTTTGGGCACTCAAGAGATCTATAAAAAGATGCCTCTAATTCACATTAGTTTACCTGAGCAACTACCTCAACTTTGTTCTCTGTACTTTACGTCCTCAAAATGTTTGAAAACATTTTTTAGACTTGGATGAGCAATCATCAACATAAACTGCAGCTGAAGGTCACGCCTAGCCAAGTTTTCAGATCACCTAAGGCAAGACTATGAATAAATTAATTTAAAAGCACGGATAGAACCGCGACATTAAGCGATTGCTGCTATATGCCAGGAGCATTTAGGTAGGAAAAAGTATAGAACTGCACTCAACTTTTAACACATGTAAATTCAGAAAAAAAAAATTCAAAACCATGAGCTGTAATTTCATCCTCAAAGAGGAAGAACAGGTCCAAGGGCATAGGGGTGGGGGTTACTCCTTCTGAAAGCAAACCATTTCAGAATCAGAAAGCTTGAAGGCATGGAGATGCTCCAACAAAAAGACCAAGAGTACAATGCTGGAAAAAGTCCATGACCAGAGAAGCCGGATGCCTTGTCAGTCTCAGGATTCAACATGCCAAGGAGTGTTAAATTGGGAACTCGGTCATTCGGTGACGTCCCAGATCTCAGAGAGCAGAGGGGGAAGCTTCTTGTCCTGAAGACGAAGAGCAAAAACCTGTTCGGAGTGCACGCTACTCAGCGTGCGAAGGCTCACCAGCTTCATGAGCATGCGTGGAAACATCAAGTGATCCTGAAAACAAAATTAAAACGTAAGTAAATAATGCATAATATTTCTCTGCATGACTATTGCAGAAAACAGTCACATGGATCAATCAGCTTTTAAAAACAGAATAATTGCAATTCCAAGATTTCCTAAAGCCAAGTAAAACCTCCAATATCACTCAGAGTGAGTCGGTCCAAAATATAAGTGTCATATTTGACCCTAATCCGACATTTAAGTTGCACCTTAAGAATAAAACAAAAATAGCTATTTTCCTTCCTCACAACATTGCAAAATTAAGCCCTATGCTGTCCCAGTCGGATGCAGAAATTATAATTCATGCGTTTGTTACCTCCCGTCTCGATTATTGTAATGTATTAGTCCCTGGTCTCCCGATGTCTCGCATCAAAAGTTTGCAGCTGGTACAAAATGCTTCAGCGAGGCTTTTAACTAGGACAAGAACTTTTTATCACATTACCCTGATTTTAGCTGATCTGCACTGGCTCCCTGTCGATTTAAGATTTTAATGTTCCTACCACCTCTTATCTTTCTGATTTAATCCCCCCTTATGATCCTGCTCGGTCCCTTTGCTCCAAAAACTCTGGTCTACTAGCGATTTAAAGAGCCAAGAAGAAATCCAAAGGTTTGAGAGCGTTCTCCTTTTTGGGCCCCAGTCCTGTGGAATGCTCTGCCCACGGAAATTTGATCTGCGACCTTAGTGAAAGTGTTTTATTTCAGGCTTAAGACACACTTATATTCAATTGCTTATGACTTATGTTGACCTCATACTTATTGTCCTGCAGGGAGAACGATTAATCTTATTGTTGCACGGTGCATGCATTTCGAACCATCATAAAGCACTTGGACCTGATGTATGCTATCATCTAGAACAGGGGTCACGAACCATTTTCACTCAAACAGCCATAAAAGCAAAATATTTTGATTTTTTTGGGGGGGAAAGAGTCACACCCCATATATTTTAAGACAAAATACAACAAAATTGCTAAACCATCTTTCCAGACAAAAGCTTATTCTTCAGTACATTTCATTTCGTAAAATTTATGAAATAAGAATATGCCAGAGCCTGTGTCCAAATATAAAAAAATACAGTATATGCCTTTAAACTTGTCTCCCTCCTGCAATAACTTAAGATCTTTTTTTTTCATAAATAATAGTATCAAAACAGGGTGGAAGCAGAGTTCTTTTGTTTAAGCATTAAAACAATTCTGAAAATGACCATCCTGACATATTGACCTTCGGCGCAGGGCGAGAGACAGGAGCGAGTGCTTGCACTCTTCGCAAAGCTCCACCCATCCATACCGCTCAACAAATCGAAGTGCTTTGGGTGCTCTTCTTGCGTTTTGGCGTATTTAAAGTTTTTTTCTATCAATTTTAATTTTGATTAATTTTCAAAAAGCTTATAGATAGTTTGGGTTCTGCTTACAAAGAAAACAAAATTACTCACAAACATATCTACCGTATATTCCAGAGTATAAACTTATATTTCCACCCATGTTTTGAACCAAACAGCTTATTACATCGATGCGGCCAACATATGGATTTTTTTCGGCAATTTTATTTTACCCCAAACATCCGCCGGGGTTGCTTGAGCGAAAGAGGTGAAGTGTGAGGTAGAAAGAATCTATGTGCCTAAGAAGAAGCCAGGTGGATAATAAGCGCCGAGAGAGACACTAATTTGGACTAATCTTCATGATAAAAATCATATCACGCAGCCTTCAGAGCCCTTATATTGCTTTGCTAAAGCCACCATAGATGCACTCTTTTGAAGTTTCAGTGTGTTACGAAAATCTTGACAACTATTTCGGTGCAACACACAGTATTTCCTTATACAGTTAGGCCCAAAAATATTTGGACAGTGATAGAAGTTTGCAATACAATTAGTATGGGCTTGAGGTGCAAAATCTCAGCTGGTATTTGAGACTTTTCACATCCAAACCGGCATAAGGGTTTATGAGTTATAGCCCTTTACACTCTTTGTACCCCTTTTTGAGGGACCAAAAGAAATTGGACAATTGACTCAGAGGGCTGTAAGTGAATCAGAAAGCTCCTCCCTTGTTATTCTGTCATCAATTATGTAATGAAAAGGTCTGGCGTTGATTGTGAGTGTCTGGTTTTACATTTGGAAGCTGTTGTTATGACCACACATTATGCATTGAAAGGAGATCAATCGATAAGTAGCAGAAGATCCGGAGACTAAAAAAGGGAACAAATCCATAAGAGAGCTTGCTCGAAGCCAAAACAAAAAGAAAAAAATGTATGCACTGGTGAGGGTGGGAATTCAAAACAGCCTGGGCGTCCACAGAAGACATCTGTGACTCTCCAAGGTAAAGAAAATCCATTTACAAAATCTACTAAGGTGGAGAACACTCTCCAGTCTATAATAAGGAGACTACTCAATGTCAATACAAAGGGTTCACCACTAGGTGCAAGTCATTCATCAGTCCCAAAAATAGACAGGCCAGACTTGACTTTACCAAAAAAAACCCACCTCAGCAATCCCAGCCCACGTGTCCTATGCACAGAGGAGACAAAGATAAACCTGTACCGAAATGATGGGAAGAAGAAGGCTTGGAGGAAAAGGGGAACAGCACAAGAACCAAAGCCCATCGAATCATCTGTGAAACATGGGGGAGGCATGGACATGCATGGGTTCCAACGACACTACATCAACTGTGTTCATTGACGACATTATAGCGTACATGTGTCAAACAGGCGGCCCGCGGGCCAGAACAGGCCCGCTAGGGGATTGAATCCGGCCCGCGATACAACACTCAGAGAAGCGCAAGAGAAAAACAAGCTGCAGGTTGAAATATGTCAACTTGATGTTGCCAAACCCAGGCGCCTCTCACAAGGACACTGTACTTGTATTTATTTCTCTATCTCTCTCTCTCTCTTTTCTTTCCTTTCCACCCCTTTTCTCCCACTCTGTCTCTGTCTCTTTCACTCTGTCTCTTTTTCTCTTACTTTGTTGCTCTTTGTCTCTTTCTCTCTCTGTGTCTTTCAACCCTTTTTGCTTTGACTTCCTTTTTTCCTTTTCTCTTTCTCTTCATACCCTTCGCGCTTTTTTTTCTCTATTCTCTCCTTCTGTCTTTCTATTTCCCTTTGGATTTCTTTTTTCATCTCCCTTTCTTTTCCCCCTCTCTCACGACTTTTTATATTTTGTTTCTCACGCTCTCTCCATCTCTCTTTTTCTTTCTTTGTCCCGCCCTCTCTCCTTTTCCCTACCTCTTTCTCTTATTTCTTTATCCCTCTTTTTCTTTCTCTTTAATCTACCAGATGAATTCTGAAGTATGCAGGCATATACATTCTGCTCGGAATCAGCCAAATGCATCCTACTTAATTGGACAGCGCTTCATGGCGCAAATGGACAATAACCCAAAGCATACAGCAAAAGCATTCCTGGGAGTTTATTAGGGCAAATATGTGGAAATTTCTGAAATGGCCAAGTCAATCTCCATATCTCAACCCAATTGATCATGCATTTCACTTGCTCAATAAGAAGCTTAAGGCAGAGGCCCACAAACAAGCAAAAACTCAAAGCTGCTGCTGCTGCTGTAGAGGCCTGGCAAAGCATCAAGGAGGATGAAACCCAGTGTTTAGTGTTATGCATGGGTTACGGACCTTAGGCAGTGATTGCCAGAAGGGGATTTGACAACAAACTTTTTTCAAACCTGTTTGTTGAGATTACGCTTAATTGTCCATTTAACTTTGAGGTGAGTTTGGAAAAAATGTATACAATTCCTTCATTTTCTGTCAAATGTTGTTCAACCACTTGATTTAAACATTACAGTCTGCGCTGCAATTCTGGTCAAGATATTTCATTTCAAGTATATTGTGGTTGTATGTAGAGCACAAGTTGTGAAAATTGTGTATCCCTCCAAATATTTTGGGCCTTATCATGTGCCGAAGAAGATGGCAAGTAGAATATATGTTGAGGAAGACAATAATTTGGACTAGTCATCACGCTGTCATGGACTTTTTGGACAATTTTACAGGCTCGAGGCGTCATTGCTGTCATTCACTTTCTGGACATTTTTGAACATAATACCTATGTTTGTTTATCTGTTTTTTTAATTGATGTTCCCTATGTTTTGTGTATTGTTACCCAATCCTATATCTATTGCACCCTGGTCATCTTGGAAAGGGGATGAGGTCCCTTCTCAAGGTTTCTTATTTTCCACATGCCGAGGTTTTTGAGTTTTTCCTTGCCCGCATGTTGGTTTAAGATCAGGGGATGGTGTAATTGTAATCCTGGCCAGTCCTTTGAGACATCTTGTGATTAAGGACTATACAAATAAATGTAACTTGACTTGACTTGACATCACGCAGCTATTTGTGCTCTTTCATTGTTTTGCTACTACCTTGAAAACTGTTTTTGTGTAACATATAGTATTTTCTTATACATATCTCATGTTATAATGTGAGCACCCATGGCTTACCTGTATAAGATGAGGGTGATGTATGTACAAAATGGAATTACAGAAATTTCTAGCTAAAAAAATTGCCTCGCGAATTATCTATTTGTTTAAAAATACTTTTTCCGTTGACAGGCTGCTATCTAAGGGAAAGTCTTAAGGTTCAATCTAATGCAGCCAAAAGTCAGAGCGGTCATGACCCAATGTGCTTGTTGTGATGAGGCTTGTTGACATGCGGTGGGTAACAGGAGAAAAGGTTATATAAACCAGTGGGCACTTACATTTGGTCTCTTTATCGTGATGTAAGAGCGCAGAGCATCGACATATGGTTGTTGTAGTCGCTCCACAAGATCATGATCTTGCACATTTGGCCGATCTAAAATTGTGTAAAAGAAAACAAGATATATCTGTAACAATTGATTCACGATTTACAGCGTCTGATAGATAAATGCAAAATCATTTTTCCTTTAACCTATAATTATATACTTATAATCTTTGATGAAATCTGACCTGCAGAAAATATGTTGATGGCAATAAGCAGCGCATATTCAGCCTCGTCCAGCTGCAAGTCATTCATCCCTTTCGAAAACTCAAAAATTGGATTGATGAACTCAAATTGAAGGCCTGTCAAGAACAAAGGCGTGTAAAGAAAACAACCATAGCCTACACATGATTTGACTATTTTGCAGAAAAATGTGTAAAGTAAAAAAGCTTTATTTAATTACATTTTTGTTATTACAGAGCACCATTTGCACAGTCCTTAACAATATGAATACAAGCAATCAGGCATTGCAGAACAATTGAGGAAAAATGACCTGCTTTTGCAAAATCCTCCTTATTATAGCTGAAATCCTTCAGAAATGTAATGCTGTCAATGGCAGGATTGTATCTGCGAGATGTCTCCAGCAGCATAATCTAATAAAAACAAGGATCATTGGTTGATTTACAGTGCTGTTTAAATACAGTTATAATGAATTCAAAAAACAACAACTTTCAAACAATTGATGAACAGAAGTAAAGGATTCCTTTCATGATGTTATAGTAGTATAACACAAAATTTGTATACCCTTTCATGACAAAATTCAAGCACTTTTTAAGGACTTTCAAGGCCAATTTTCCAATTTCTCAAGTACTATTTAAAGAAAAATTCCAGTTTGATGAATGTATTTGGCAGATTCTCAAATGTATTTATGATTTACATATGGAATTTTTTATTTTGCCTCAAGTAAATCGCGAGTATATTTGTTTTCAAGAAAAATATCTCCCCATAAAGGTGTTGGATAAAATTAACAGTAATATGTAGCTTACATTTTCAGTCGCAGGATGTTCTTCCCATTACAATTTACCACTGGGAAACACTTTTTTTTGCAATGTCCATAATTGATACATAATCCTTTCATTGATAGCCTACACATTTCATAGTGCCCTATTTTGGAGTAGCATGCACCTGTCCCCTTGACATTTAATAGGACAATTCTGCCTGCAGTTAATCACGAGGGAAGAAGAAATGCAATGGCAAAGTCAAGCCACTAGAGAGCAGTGTCACCGTCATTTTTAAAGCAGACTTGTTGCGATACATGGCAACAATTCCAAGCATTTAGTGGCACTTCAACCAAAATTAAAGCATTTTTACATTTACAATATAAAAATTCAAGCATTTTCGAGGATTTTAAGCACCCGTAGGAACTCTGATACAACCACGGTCAACATATTGCCAATAACAAGGATTACACATTAATTTGTAATGTGTTTTAAAAATCAGCTAATGATTGTAAATGTAGATGTAAGCCAAAAAAGTGGTTTAAAATAAGCCTTGTTGTACTGGATCTAGAGCAAAATGTGATATTTCAGACTTTGAGGTACAGTACTAAAAAAAGTTTACAAACCTCTATGGTTGAAGTCTTCAATAGAGCAATCTGGTCCTCTCGTGTAAGCTCTAAAAATCCAGGAAGCTGCTTGGCAAAATCCACAATCTCCTGGACCGACATGATTGCCAACTCAGTGAAATGGGCAAAACGCTGCTGGCGGACTTCTCGATTCTGGAGATCCTGATTCTGAGGCCAGGGCTGTGGAGGGAATTTTATGTGTTTTAACACAAAGTCAACAATTTCAGTCTTATGCACACTCACTGATCTCATACAGTGGACTTTGCATATTCTTAGTTCAGTTATCTTGATTTTCATAGTTGCAATTTAAAAATCATTGTTACGATATATTAAAACACTATTGTAATAACATTTTCTCAGGGATTGTCGTCTTTTTTGTGGGAAATGCATTTTAATGTAAAATGTAAATAGTCTGCATTTATATAGCGCTTTTCAAGTCAATGAAGACCTCCCAAAGTGCTTCACACTTTTCCCCTTTTACACACTAACTAACCGATAGCAGCGTGAGCCATGCAAGGCAACTACCTGCTATCGGGGGCATTAGGGATTCAGTGTCTTGCCCAAGGACACTTCGACATAAAACACAGAGGAGCCAGGAATCGAACCTGCGACCTCTTGATCCCAAGACGAGTGCTTTACCTCCTGAGCTAATGTCGATCCTGACAGCATTCTTTTCTCCCAACACAATTGCTAAACTGTACAATATAGTCCATTGTAATAGAGAAGACAATTGTTCAAAATATGGACTGTATTTAGAGTCGGATAGGCAATTAAAATTTGGCCATTGTACGATACATTTACAGTCTGCCAGGAGTGTTTTGAACCAGCAGGTGTGGCAACATTTGGTAAGTCACAACCTCAATGCACAAAGAAGTCAGGAGTTCTTGTATCATTCAGCTAGCATAACTGTGATCCCTCGAGGCAGACAAAAATTAAAGACTTCCAATGCCTTTCAAATGTATTGGCCCTCCAAGAACTTTGAAATAATACCATATTTCAGGTTTCAAACTTAGAAATAAAAAAAATATATATATAAACATGTGAGACACAATCGTGAAAAGCAACCAAATGTATCCAACATTTTATATTGTACAAACTAATAAAAAATTGAAAAGTGGACCACTCAAAAATATTGGTCCCCTTTTGTACAACCTCCTTTTGCTGCCATCACAGCCACAAGTATTTTGGGTATGGCTCTAAGTTTTGCACATATTGAAACAAATACTCATTAATTTTTCCTTAAAAAAAAACAGCTAAAGTTCCTTCAGGTTTGATGGTGATTGTTTGTGCACTGCATTTTTCAGATTGTTTCACAAATGCTCTATTGGATTAAGGTCTGGACTTTGGCTTGGCCATTCCAACACCTTTATGTTGTTAGTTTTAAACCATTCCATTGTAGATTTTGTTTTATGTTTAGGGTTTTTGTGCTGTTGGAAAGTGAACCGGCACCCCATTCTAAAGTCTCTTCCAGAATCCCACTGATTTTCTGCCCGAATCTCCCTGTATTTGGCTCTATCCATTTTCCCATCAACTCAAACCAGTTTCCCAGTCCCTTCTGAGAAAAAAGCAACCCCAGAGCATGATTCCGCCACCACCATGATTGACAGTGGGGATGGTGTTTTCAGAGTAATGTGCAATGTTACTCTTTCGCCAAACGTAACGGTTTGCGATGTGATCATGGGCCTCTTGGTTGCTTCTCTGATTGGTTTTCTTCTAGTTTGGCCTGAAAGTTTAGAGGGATGGTCAGGTCTTAGTAGGTTTGCAGGTTTTATATGCTCTCCATTTTGATATTATAGCTCGCACAGTGCTGCAAGAGATGTGTAAATATTGCAAAAGCTTTTTGTATCCTATTCCTGCTTTGAACTTTTCCACAACTTTATCCCTGACCTGCCTGTTTTCTTTGGTCTTCATAATCCTGTCAAAATGCTTGATAATGCTCTCTGTTCAGGTGCACTTAAACTGAAACTTAATGACATATGTGCACTGTGTCATTGTAAGTAATTTAAGTAGTCATTGGATCGGGGGCGGCAGTAGCTCAGGAGGTAGAGCGATCGTTTTAGGATTAAGGGATCCCAGTTTGAATCCCGGCTTGTCCGTGTTACATGTCGAAGTGTCCTTGGGTAAGACACTGAACCCCCAATACCCCCAATAAGCAGGTTAGCGCCTTACATGGCTGCACAGATCACGGCCGCTATTGGGAAATGTGAAGCACACTGTAAAGCACTTTGGGAAGTCATTGACCTGAAAAGCGCTATAGAAATGCAGATCATTTCATTTCATCATTCAGAAGTCATGAGGAAACTTCTGGAGTCCATTGTCTGAGCTATGGGACGGTGTTATTAAATCACGTACTTTTAATTTACGTTGTTGGAAATATGATATAAAATGTTGAAATAATTTAGTTTCATGATTGTCTCACATGTTGTTGATCCTTAAAACAAAAATCAGTTTCTTAGCTTTAAGTTTGAAACCTGAAATGTGGCTGCCTGACAAAATGTACTTTGGGGGAGGGGAGGACTACTTTCACTGGGCACTGGATATGTCTAAAATCAACACTTGGTAATGTTTGCAACTCTTTGAAGGAAGAACTGGACTCAACAAAAAACGACTTTGATACAATCAAATTTAAATATACTAACTTACTGTCACTTTTGGTCGATCAAGAAAGGATCTTTTGTTGCATTGCTTCTGCATGGCCACCAACTTCTCAATCATTTCCTGTTGCTGGGGATCGAGCGATGATACCTCCAGTGGAGGAGTGGGAGTGGCCACTGTTGATGATCGCGCAGTTTCCTCATCCTGCTGCTTCTTCATCTTCTTCAGGCGAATTTGCTCTTCAGAAAGCACGCCTATTTGCAAATGGAGTAAATAGTGACCCCACTACGTCATCAACAAAAAAAGAATGATTAATTTACAGCGGATGTGTCAAAAATGCAGCCCACGGGCCACATAAGGCCCAGCAAAGTTTTAAATCCGGCCTGCGAGACAATGCTGGGAGAAGCACAAGAGAAATATGATCTGCAGTTTTAAATACATTCACTGGTTGTCTCAAGCCTGGCAATATTCACAAAGCAACTGGATCTGAATTTCCCTTTTTCTCTAATTCTTGCTCTCTGCCTTTCTCTCTTTTGTTCTCTTTATTTCTCTTTTTGTTCACTCATGTTTTTGTCTTTAATTTTTTTCTCTCTTTTGCATGCTCTTTCTCTTTTTACTGTTCTCCTATTTCCTTGCTCGCTTTCACAATTTCTTTGTTTCTTCATGTCCCTCTTCCTTTTCTTTCTATTTTTTTCTCTTTCTTTATCTCTTTTGTGCTCTCTTTCTCATTTCTTTCTTCAAGCTCCTTTTTACTTTCTCTCTCTTTCTCTTTTATTGCTCCTTCACTCTTCATTCATCTGCCCCTTTCTCTCTCTTTATATTAATCTGTCCCTTTCTCAACGTTTCTTGTTCAGTTTTGTTCTCTCTCCCTCCCTTTCATTTTAGTTCTCCCTCTCTCGCTCTGGCTCTCTCTCTCTCGCTCTCTTTTCTACTCTCCTTCCCTCCCTCCTCCTCCCAGTTTCCCTCATTTTCTACAATTTAATACTTTGGCCCCTGTGAGAGTATTGTTTTCTACCATTTGCCCCACAAGCTCGAATGAGTTTGACACCCCAGATTTACAGCATTGGTCGTATACAAAACACGTGAAAACTCCCAATCGACTTAATACACAAATACTCACACTGCTCTAGCATGCCGGCCTCTCGACATTTGCGCAGCCGGCACTGTTGGCACTTGCGTCGCATGTACATGTCCATTTCACAACGCCCATTGTTCTTGCAGGAGTACTGGGCACTTTTAATGACACTACGTCGAAAAAAACCCTTGCAGCCCTCGCAGCTTAATACGTTGTAGTGGAATCCAGAGGCCTTGTCACCGCATACACTGCACACTTCGTTCCCCAGCATTTTGGGGGCAGGACCCTTCTTTCTTTTAACTGGCTGCCCATCTATAAATGTAAAAAAAAATGCAGTTTTACGTGAGGAAAAATTAAGGAAGCAAATCATCCCCTAACTTAAAACATATTGTACCTAAAGAAACAGGTTTTATTTTATATTTCCTGCTAATATCTACAACAAAGTCATCATTTTTTTTTAGATTTAGCATTAACAACGCATTGCCATTCTGTTTCAGTAAATAAAACAAGCATGAAAATGGGTCAAGTGTGAAAAAGGTGATAACAGTGAGAAGGAAATATGTTCCGGTACACTGTGCAACCTGACAAAATATTGACTTCTGTCAACCCACACTGTGTTTCAGTGATCTGCAGGAGGCACCATACACACACATACACTTTGGGAATACTGCACAAAATCAAGGTAAGGAATTAAGCCTATATAGGTTTGTTATGTTTTCCAACATCTAATTTTCCTTTTTGTATTTGTTGGCACAATATAAAAAGTGCAATAAATTTGGTTTCTTTTCATAATTGTATCTCACATGTGGCCTATTCTCAGAAAATACTTTTGAGTTTTCTAATCTATAAGTTTGAAGGGTGAAATATGGCAATACTTTTGCAAGGCACTGTACAATTGGCTATTCTTTTTATTTAATTATTTTGTGAAGTCAAATCAATCTACACAAACATGACTGAACATATTGACTACACAAATTTTCACAGGGCATCCCATACCTGTGCCGTTGGCTGGATTGCACACATCTGGCTTAGTGTCACTCAGCTCAACTGGCAAAGGGCTGCTCATCCCAGTGGAAGGGGCGCCATTATTGAGCGTGTCCGGTAAGTCATCTTGCTGGGACTGGTCACCGTGCGATAACAGGTTCTCGTGCTTCATTGCGGTGCTGCCCTTGCTCTCCTCCACCATGCAATCAAGTTGCAGCTCCGCAGACCCATCAAAAACTTTACTCTCATCTGTTCATTGGTGAACAACACAATAAATGGTTTAAGGAATTGTAATACAGAGACTCCTCTCTACTTCACGCTTCAGTTATCGCTGGTTCACTGCGTCGCAGATTTTAAAATTGATATGAATTGTCTTTATTGTCATTAATATCAACATATCATGCATTGTGTTTTGAAGAAGACAGCACAAAGCAAATGATACCACGGGGGTAGGTTATATGCGTGTGTGTCAGGTGGACGTAACTGTGTGCGCGACTGTGATTGACTGACAGAATACACAAGCCTAACAGCGGGGTGGGCGCATAAGTCAATGTGGCCACTTGAACAAACTGTGAAGCACAACGACAGCTAGACTTTAGCGGCTCGTTACATTGAAAGTTAATTTTTTAATTATATCAGACTCCAAGTAAGTCAGAAGAGCGCAAACAATTGTGATAACCTGTGCTTGTTCGGTGTATTGCGATCAGGTACGGGAAAGGACTGAGGCAGCGTCGGAAGAGAAAAAAATAGCAGTGCCGCAGGCCTGGCCTTATGCTGTGTCTAGGCTACAGAACAACTCTCACAAGTTACCCCTGCCAAGCCTTTATTTCACCAATGCCAGATCCATCACCCATTAAACGGATGACCTGGAGCTACAACTTGTGGGTGACTGCTACATTCGGGAGGGTTGTATTTTAATCATTGCGGGGACCCGGCTTAATCCAAAGATAGCCGACGCAAGAATGCATCCAGCCAGATGCTCTCTAAATCGCTTTCTTACACTTAAAGGCGAAGCCCTCCAATTTTGTTGTACTTTTGTATAATGACAATAAAGACTATCCATTCAACATAAATTCTGTGTTCTGTGTTTTTATTTGTCGATCCGTAGTTGTTATTTTGTAACCATGCAGAAATATTATACCTTACTGGTAAATAAATGTACCACTTTGTGAGTTTTGATAAGGTAACTTTGACCCTTGAAGGCCTTTCTTTAAGGAGCGTCGCTACAACGCAAAATGTCTCGATTTGCGGTGGTTTTATTCCCCATTAACCGTGATAAATGAGGGATTACAGTACTACATTGCAGTACTTTTAGGTTAGTAATGTTTACAAAAGGCCATGATGTTACCTTTGCCAATTAATTAAGGACAGAGATCTTACCATGACCAACATCTGGGACATTAGTCACAGGCAATGTTGACATCTTCTGTACAGCTGCTTGTCATAACGGAATCTGTGTACCTATGTATATCGGGAGAAAGAATGCTAGACTTAATGATGGTTGTATAACATTTTTCATGAGTTTTTTAAGGGATTAAAGCAAAATTATTATGCAAAAAACTGCATTAGGAAATTAATCCGGTAGGTGAAATGTTTGAAAAAAATAATTCAAAAAACACTGTTGGTATACAATGCAGAAATGATGTTTAATAACCGAAGTTATGACTACCCTTTTCTTTAAATAGAAAATGAGTGAAATATTCATTATTTTTGTAGAGGAGTTGGAGAGTCCAACAGACACAATGAACAAGGTACATTGTGTTTCAAATTAGGCCTTTGGCTTAATTTACATAAATAAATGTATTTTATACTATACACGATTAGATTATATAAATTACAAGCCAAATTGAAACAACATTTGACTACTAATATAAAAATGGCTTGTAGAAAAGCAGAATTGAAAGTCTGTCATGTGCCGAATATAGATGCATTCAGGAAATTCTATTCGCAGACGCAGACATCTCTGCTCTTCAGAACAAAGCTCAAAAGAAAATTGGGTTGAAGTACAGAAGTTGCAAAAACGTTTAACCAGTTTAAATATTGAACTGCACTGAAATGCAGCTGTGACATTTGTGTAAATTGCTCACATTCTGTAAATGAAGTGGAAAATCCACTGAAAGATTTTCATTATTTTTGTATTTGTTTTATGATAGTTTAGTTATTTTAGTTCATCTTAATTTCGATCGCTGGTAAGAAAATATCCATCCATTGCACTGATTATCTTCAGTAGGGTCACGGTGGTGCTGGAGCCCATCCCAGCTAACTTTGGGCAGTGGGCAGGGGACACGCTGAACACAAAATTGAAATTTACACATTTTCAAGGATTTTGAGCACCCTTACAAACCCTCGATCACCCAGCAAAACGAATACCGTGTTTGTGAAAGATTTTAAGAAGTATTCAAACCAACATGACAATTTGGATTATAAAGACATATTTACTTCGATCATCATAACTTACCTCTGATGCTGATCTCTTATTTATTGCCTATTCCACTCTAGTCCATCATGTTCTCAGTCTGTCGATAGCCAATGGAGGGCTGACGGAAGAGACTTGAAGGTACCAATCCACTGCGAAGTGTTGGGCCCGAGTTTGCTGCCTTGATAAGAGAAGATGAGTTCCTTTCTACAAAGCTCTGTGGGAGACAAGTAGGGAAAATAGGGTAAAGGAAGAGGGTGGGAACACAAGAGGTCACTTTTGGTCACTTGCTCAGCTCTTCAATCCCTAGTGGTGCTTCAGTCCATTCATTTTCTTTTTCTAAAACAAAGACACACTACAAAGCAAACAACGAATGGTGAGCCACCAGGCTAAACCCCTCATAACGAAGTGTCCACTTAAATAAAAACAAATCTCATGTGCCTGACCCCCAGTTCACTCAAAATGTCAGTGTCAAATGTAAGGTCTCAACAACAAACTTCTTTTAGAGTTGACTAATTTTTAAAAGCGGTTAGTTCAGGTTTTTGCTTATAAAACCTTTCTACTGCCAGTAACCTCATGTCATCCCCACCCAGATCTTCTTTTCAAGTCCAATGTCCGCTGCATCTTATCGGTCAGTCACCTTTTGTTTTCATCGAGTGCTGTGAATCAAGCATTTAAAAATGAAAGAATTGAACAAATTCGGGGTTCGTACAACTTTTATGACCAAATCCAAGCATTATTTAAGGACATTATAAGCCAATGTTTTTTTTTCTCCAGTACCATTAAAAGAAGAAAAACGGCGTGAATCATGTAATTCAAAGATCCACAAATATATCTGCAATTCACATGTGATTTTTAATCATGCATTCTAAGCTTACAAAAATGCCTTAATTTTGGACGCAAAAGGATGTGCTTTAGGGGCAGTTGAGAGCCCAGAAACCATAGACCAGGTGATTTTAAACCACTGAGATAGTCAGGTGTGCCGTGAGAAATGATCCAATGTCACTTTTTAAAAATTAAAATCTTAGAAAACATTTATTAATCATTTTCTGCAAGTATTATGTTATTGTCAAGTGTCTGTGCTGTAAAAACTGGGGGTTTTATAAATGGTACTGTAAGTAAACATACTGTTCAGTGTCATTTTATTACATTTTTGGTTAATGGTGTGCCGCAAAATTTTTCCAATGTAAAAAAACATGCCCTGGCTCAAAAAAAGTTGAAAAACACTGCCATAGACGAACATGGTAATGACAGTAACCACTCATTTCAATATAGGCGCAGTGTATGAACCTAATAAAATACCAAGGTTTGGGTACTCTTAAAATCAGGTGGCAAACCTCAAAGTTATTTTAACACAAAGGAAGGAATAATAGGTCCCATTGGGTTGGAGCCAGGGCATAAAGAAGACCATAATTGCTTTTTACATTTAAAAAAAAGAAAAAAATCTATGTTTTCTGTTCTAGACGTATAATTTTTCTTTTACAGCCAATGAGAAAATTACAGTATATATACAATTGTGTAATAGTTTCAGGTGTCACATCCAGTGAGAAGGGGAACAGTCATCGTCAGCAATATATCGGTGAGAACGCAAAAAATAAGAACTTTCACACAGAGGAGTTGTCAACAAAAGACTTTTTAGTTCCCACGAGCATGCGAGGAAGAAGAGGTGCATCGCTTTTCAGTAGCATTTGGTACAATTTTCGGTTTTCACGTCTCAAGACGAGGAACCAGGGCTTGAGCAAGAAACCTGTTCATACTAATAAACAAAGCATTTTAAAAATCAATCCGATTTTGTGACTAAATAACACACAAAATTGAAGCAAATAAAAATGGCTGTGTGCTCAAGTTCAGAATTTGGTTAACAACCAAAATCCTCTTGCACTATCGGCACTATGGTAAAATACTATATGTAGCCATAATACAATACAACTTTTACTTATATCTGTACATTCAAGGAAACTGTGCGGGTCAGATGTATCGACATTTCGTTCTGTATACACGTGTACTAGAATGACAATAAAGTAGATCTGAATCTGAATCTGAAAAATCATTCGGTTCAAGATTGTGGAGGCACCATTTCCTGTGTTGTGTCTTGGACAAGTACAGCCTGTTAGCACCCATCCCTCTCCAGGCCAAAATAATGGTAAGGATGCCTCAACCACTCAGGTCGTGGGGGCACCATTTCCTCTGGTGTGTCTTGGGCAAGGACAGGCTGGTGGCACCCAACCCTCTCCAGGCCAAAATAATGGTAAGGATCCCTTAACCACTAGGGTCGTAGAGGCACCATTTCCTGTGGAGTGTATTGGGTAGTCCAGCCTGGTGGCGCCCGTCCCTTGACCAGGACAAAATAATGGTATGGATCCCTTAACCATTAGGGTCGTAAAGACACAATTTCCTGTGGTGTGTCTTGGGCAAGTACAGCCTGGTGGCGCGCAACCCTCTACCAGGCCAAAATAATGGTCTGTATCCCTTAACCACTAGAGTTGTAGAAGCACCATTTCCTGTGGTGCGTCTTGGGCAAGTACAGCCTGGTGGCGCCCATCCCTCTCTAGGCCAACAAATGTTTCCACCCAGTCTCAAACCAGGGACCTTTCACGTGTAAGGCGAACGTGCACACCACTGCACCACAATGTAGACCAGACCTGGGCGCTACGGTCCTGGAGGGCCGTATGTTCTGCATGATTTTTGAGGTTTCTCTGATCCAATACAGGTGATTCCAATCACCAGTATCGTTAACGAGCACGTGCTAGCTTGCTAACGAGGTTATAATTTGTATCACCTGAGTTAAAGAAGAGCAAACTTCAAAATCTGGCAGGAAGTATGGCCCTCCAGGACCAGAGTGCCCAGGTCTGATGTAGACAATCCTATGCAACGTATAAAGCTTACAAAGCCATTGATACCTTTGAAAAATGCTGTTGAGAAAATGTACTACTAAGAGGTTGGTTGGTTGGAACCCCTAACCACTCCAGTCATAGGGGCACCATTTCCTGTGAAGTGTCTTGGGGAAGTACAGCCAGGTGGCTCCAATCCCTCTCTAAGCCAACATATGTTTCCACCCAGTCTCGACCTATGGACCTTCCGTGTGATAGGCAAATGTGCAAACCACTTAGCTACGGAAACAAATACCAAACCAAATTGATTTGATAGGTGTCTGACTGCGCTTTTAAGAGCAGGGTCCGTACGGGTACTTGAAATCCTTCAAATAAATTTTAATGTTGTGTTTTCTATGACTGAAAAGTGCTTGAATTTTCGGTGAATTGTTTGTAAATGATTGAAATTTTTGCCAAGTGTCATGAAATGATCTGCATTTATATAGCGCTTTTCAAGTCAAGACTTCCCAAGGCGCTTCACATATCCCAATAGCGGCCGTGCAGCCATGTAAGGCGCTAACCTGCTTATTGGGGGCATTAGGGGTTCAGTGTCTTACTCAAGGACACTTCGACATGTAACACGGAGGAGCTGGGATTCGAACTGCGATCTCTTGATCCCAAGACGAGCGCTCTACCTCTAGCCACTGCCGTCTCAACAAGTCAGCTTGAAAATGCTGCTGACACTGCTGTCTGATGGATCTGCTTTGCCATTGCCTTTCTTCTTCCCTCAGAATTAACTGCAGTTGGAATTAGTTTGTGTGACATTCTCTTGTAAAGCGTCATCGCCCCCTGTGGGTCACGCCCAAGTGAATAGGTGCATGCTACACCTAAACAAATCATTATTATATGTGTATTATTGCAAGGATTACATATCAATTATAGACATTTATTATGGAATTGTAAATTGTAACAGTAAAAACATCCTGCAACTGAAAATGTAAGCTACATATGACTGTCATTTTGAAACAACACCTATTCAGGGAGATCGGTCTAAAAAGACAAATATATTTGCGGTGTACTCAAGATCAACAAAACATATGTATTAATAACTACAAACACGAGGTTAAAAATCACATATGTTAGCTGCAAATGTATTTAATTCGATTTTTCTCCGATTTTGGCACACATACACACAATACTACTACTCATTTCTTCCTCATGCAATGAGGCTCTTTAACTCCATCCGGGAGAGAAAAAGCCCACATTAAACCCCACCCCCACATTTGCATATTACCCTATTTTTATTAGAGTGTGTATTTTCTGTAGCAATATATAAATTCTCTATAGCAAAACGTCATATTGGGTATTTCTTCTGAATCTTTATTTTATTCTTCAACACAAGGATACTGCTGGAAGTGTGAATTTCCCTACGGGGATGAATAAAGTAAATATATCTATCTATCTATATGTATGTACTTACAGCTACAACAGTGTTCTTTTCCACTCTCTTCTAACCAGTGCAAGTACTCCTTTACCTCCGGGCTAAGGCTCTCCCACCGGATATGTAACAAATGAAAGGGTCTATCCATTGCAGCCTGATCATCCTGGAAGGCCATGTGTGGTCCCTTCTCAGGGTTTCTTCATTTTCCTCATGTTGAGGTTTTTGAGTTTTTCCTTGCCCTCATGTTGGTTTTAGATCGGGGGATGGTGTGATAATAGTTTGTAGTCTGTACAGCCCTTTGAGACTCCTTGTGATTAAGGGCTATGCAAATAATATGAATTGAATTCACACTTGATTGTTTTTCTATTAATGGTACTAGAAAAATTGGAAATTGGCTTTCATAGTTATTAAAATGCTCGAGGACGAACTCTGTAACAGGTATCTGTTCTACTTATAATAAAAAAATATATATATGCAGGCCAGCATAGGCAGCACTTCATGTCTTGGGAACCTCCTGCGTGGGTTCAAATCCAGCTCCAGACTTCTTCCTGTGCGGAGTTTGTATGTTCTCCCCGTGCTTGCGTGGGTTTCCTCCCACATTCCAAAAACATGTATTTCAGGTGAATTGACCGGTCCAAACTGTCCCTAGGTGTAAATGAGCGAGTGAGTTGTCTGTCCCCGTGTGCCCTGATATTGGCTGGCAACCAGTTCAGGGTGTCCCCTGCCCACTGCCCGATTATGGCTGGGATGGGCTCCAGCACCCCCGCGACCCTACTGAGGATAAGCGGTGTAGCTAATGAGATGAGATGCAGGCCAGCATTATGAATATACAATTATAAATGTTTATATTCCTAGTTGTACAAGGAAATGAAATAATATCATTTGCAGAGAAGGAGACCCGCTTTTGCTTCCTTAAGATTCAAACTCAGCAAGAAAATAATTCATGCAACAAACAAAATTTAAAAAAGCCCCAAATCCTGTGACTTAAATTAAATACGTGACTGCTGTCTTTAGTACTGTAATTTCAATTTTTAGGTAATTTCACATCATACACTGTGGCTTTTTAAATCGTGTTTTTTCTGCTTTGTTTTGGACATTAGCGTCGTTTCGCAATTGCGCAGAGGTAACAGCGCATAGTAGGCCTTAGTAAACAATAGTTACCCGACTAAGTTATCCGTGTTTTGGATCTTGACTTTACAACCTGTCAAGCTTATATTAGTGGTAGTAAACCCACATATTGACAACTTAAGCAAAGTCTATCAGAAGTTAGCCATCATAACAAACAGACAAAAGGTAGCTGAGACGTTAGCTTTAATTTAAAGCTAATAGGTGATGACGATGACTGTCAGGGGCGCGTTAAGGGTTGACGCTCTTTAACTAGTATTAATTGAAGACAAGGAAGACAATTTAATGCGTAATCCAACCAATTTCTAGGTTAGCAACCAGCCATTGTCAACTCTTTTCGAACATGCTTAACTTGGCTAACTTCGCGTTTTCAATACGTCAAATTACGCTAAACCACAATAAAAGAAATATGTGTGAACTTGCCTGGTAGTTTGCAGATGTGTCACCTCTTTTTTAAAGAAATAAATTGACATTTATGTCTCCTGGTAGCGGTTTTGACAAGCGGAGGAAGCTAGTTAGCAGGCTAGCTAACTTCGTAGTTGCATCATATGACAGAAAGGGCTAGCTCGTAGGTGGGCAGGTCGATCCAGATATCGACATTGTCGATATTAAGTAAACAGTTGAATGGGATCGATACATGGCACCTCCACCAATTATTCAAAGCGCTACTTCTGTAGGTAGCATAACCTTCTCTCCAATTCTGTAAGTTGAAATTTGATTGCTCGAGTTGTCTGTCCCTGTGTCCCCAGCGATTGGCTGGCAACCAGTGCAGGGTGTCCCCTGCCCACTGCCCGAAGATAGCTGGGATGGGCTCCAGCACCCCCGCGACCCTACTGAGGATAAGCGGTGCAGCTAATGGATGGATGGATTGATAATTTCTTATTTAAAAAACAAAACAGAAAAAGTTAATGTAGTAATATAAAAAGTTGCACTGGCAAATCTTTTTGCTCATTTTAAGTATTATTTTTATACTATTATTTTTATTAAAAAAATATATAGAGTAAAACTTATAAAAGTGATAAATATAGTTGAATCCCAAATTACTGTAAAATTATTAACCAAAGTAAATAACCTTTATTACCTCCAGATCCACAGTGACCAGAAACAATGATTAAAATGTCGATTCAGGCGACATAATCATTTAAAAATAAAAATAATTAATATCATAATGTAACGGGTGTAATAATAACTTTTATTTTATTGAAATTCCTGCTAAAATATGTGTATAGTTTTTGGTAAATGTCCTGCAATGCTGAGTCCAACAGTGCCATCTGCTGGTATGGGGTGGGGTTTGGTTTTGGCTTCTAACATGTGACCAGGAGGCGGGGTTTTGTCAGTTTAACCAGAGTACTACAAAGGTAAGACATATCTTTTGGTGCTCCACAAAATAAGTTAATTTTAAACATTATAACCCCAGCTGACAAATCTCTCACCATGCATAGTAATGTGATTGATATTGTCAAGCTGTTTTGATTTATTTTCGTTTTGTTTCTGTTTTACTAAATATTAACTCCCCTTGTAGAGATCAAAGAGATCAAACCCAGCAGAAAAAGCTAATGTTGTGACTCATCCATTTGCAGGTAAATTGTACCCATTTTTATACTCATTATTGTTTTTATTCCTATTTTTTCATATACATTAAAAAAGGATGATGTTGGTTAAAATTCAGAGTAAAGAAAAACATGTTGAATTCATTGTAAACGTTAAAAATCCACTATACGATCTCTTGTTAAAAGTATCTTGTTAAAATGCAAAGATTTATAAATGTATTGTGATATTCTAAAATGTATTTTCTGTAAAGTGAAAAGACAGCTCTTTGATATGCTTTGTTGTCAGTTTAACCAGAGTACTACAAAGAGATCAAAGAGATCAAACCCAGCAGAAAAAGCTAATGTTGTGACTCATCCATTTGCAGAACTGTAATAATAAAAACCTCATCATCCAGTCCAGCGTGAATGTGGATCTTTGGTGGGACACGTACAACGCGGTTACATTGGTGCCGTGACCCGTGACTTCTATCAAACTCGCCGAACCGAGGACTGTCCTACCTGCCACATGAGCTCACAGTATTTGAAATTTTAGTTACATGAGCGATATTGTTTAGCTCATTACAGTGCAGTGTCACAGTGATACGAAGGCTGCTGATTTATTTTGTGATTTTGACTTATTTACATTTTTTTCTGTTAATCTTTGAAACATGTTTAATCAGAGCAATGTGTTAGCTCCACAATTTGACACACCTATTCACTTTGGCAGGGGCAGGGGCATGTTTACCCCCATCCCCTCTGATAATAGTTCTACCCCAGGTGGTGCGACACATAGAGTAGAGGCAAGTTCCAGTGTGAGCACCCATAATGCAGCTGACCAACATGCTAGCCTACCTTCACCTCAGGTCAGACCCACATCTACGCCAAATTCCGCGAGTGAAATTTCTGAGGGTTTAGCTGATCACATGACAAATATTATTCAGGAGATAGGACATAAATTGGCTGATAGCATATTCTCAAATATACAGTCACATAATATAGTAGCTCCTAACGCTGCTGCCACACAAGATGAAGCAAACAGATTGAGTCAGGTGGTAACGCAGAGAAAGGTTAAGGAACCGCCGTCATTTATTGGGGATGGCTCAGACTCAATAACAATACATGAGTGGGAAGATCTAATGAGGACATTTATAAAAAGGAGTGATGTGAAACTTGAAGAGCAAGCAGAGGAAATCCTTATACATTTGAGAGGAAAAGCTAAAGATGTAGTTAGGTTTAGCATTAGAAACAGTAATATAGACGTCTATACCCGCCCTGACATGATTTATAGTCTTCTCAGGAAATACTTTAGCTGTACCAAGTACTCTGCTGTCCCTTTAGCTGACTTTTATTCAACTTTGCCCAAAGACCAGGAAGACCCCTATGACTACTGGCTGAGACTAAACAGAGCAGCTGACCTTGCCTCTGAGTGCTTGAGAGAGCAGGGCAAAACATTTGACAACCCTGAAATAGAGGTTACTCGCATATTTATTAGGAACTGCCCATGCAAGGAACTAGCACTCACTTACAGATCAAAAACCATCGAAAAGTGGTCAGCATGTGAGGTACTAGAGGTGCTGAATGAATACCACGCTGAGAAGAGCTACAAAGCAGATTCCCTACAACAACCTGCGAATAGAGCGGAAATTGCCGTACACAAAGCTGAGGTGAACCATGGTCCAACCCTCGTGCACGAGCCACCTCAGACTTCGAGCCCACAGTATGTCTCTCTAACGGACGTTATTAGTATGTTGGAGAAAGTTCTGATACGTGTTACCTCGAACCAGTTTCAAGAGAGAGGGGGAGCTCCAACCAGGCGACCTGGAGCCAGAATAAATGGTTTCACTGCCAAGCCATGTATCATTTGCAAAGAAGTCGAACACAGTGCTCTCTCTCATTGCCGAGACAAAAACCTTTGCTTTCACTGCCATGCCCCAGGGCATTCTCGACGTGATTGTCCAGTGACGAAAGTTGTCCCGCTGCCTCAGGGAAACTAACTGATCTGCGCTTAGGGGAGAACAGTGCAGATCAACTGAGTATACCTCCCACCACTAATGTGAAGCCTGACATGCAAGACAATAAATCAATTTATGAGTTGTATAGCAACAAGATACCTCCATCGAAGAAGCTGATCTTTCAGGGGTTTCAGAGAATAGCGGAGACTGACGAACTGTTTTACACACCTGTACTTGTGCAAGAAGGCCCCACTTTCAGAGCGCTGTTGGACAGCGGGTCGATGGCTTGTACAGTAAGTGAGGACACAGCTAAGAACCTCCTGCAGCAATTCCCTGATATGATGAGTTACACGGCCGATGATTATGTCATTGTAGGCTGCGGTGGACACCAAGTTTCTCCCAGAGATATGTACGACATTCACGTCACAGTTTACGGGTGCCAAATGATAATACCAGTAATGGTGGTGCCAGGCCAGACAGAACAGATGATCCTTGGCAGCAATGCCATCAAATATATTTTGACTCAATTGAAAAGTACTGATGGCTATTGGAGATTAGTTTCCACTCCTGACAACGGTCTGTCCGATAACCACAGTCAATTCCTGTCAATGCTTTCCAACACAGAGAGATGGAGAGGTGATTGCATTCCAGACAAGGTAGGGACAGTAAAGATCAAGAGTTGCGTGACGCTGAATCCACGGACCGAGTACGTTATTTGGGGCAAGTTACCTGAGTTGGCCGGGGCATCAGCGGGCAGCACAGTGGTCGTTGAGCCAACCCAATCTAAGGCTGCGCCCAGACAAGTCCTTGTCGGACGAGTTGTTACTCCACTCTGGGGAGATGGATGGGTGCCTGTTAAAGTCTTTAATCCCACGGACAGAGTTGTGGTGCTGAGAAGAAACAGGAAAATTGCAGATGTGTCTCCTTGTATCGCAGCGGAAGACCTGCCCAATGCAGAGGAGGTCAAGTGCAACGTGCAGAGTGTACAGAGCAAAGAGGTCCGACCCAGGTCAGAAGAGGACATGATGCGTGCATTGGAAGCTCTGGGACTGCAAGACATTGACCTGAAGTCATGTGAGGTTTCGCTGCAGTGTAAAGACAAGCTCCTTCATATCATCGAACAATTCGAGTCAATCTTTTCTCGCCATAAGATGGACTGTGGAGAGGCCAAAGAGTTTGTACATCGTATCCACCTTGTTGATGATAAGCCGTTCCGTCTACCCTACAGACGTATACCACCAAGTCAGTATGAAAAACGGAGGACGACTCTGAACGAGATGGAAGAGAAAGGAATTATTCAGAAGTCGACTAGCGACTATGCATCTGCGCTTGTTCTCATATGGAAGCGGAATGGAGAACTAAGGGTATGTACTGATTTCAGAAGGCTTAATGCAAGAACCATAAAGGATGCCTACCCACTACCGCATCAAGCTGATGCTTTGGCCGCACTTGGGGGAAATGCCTTTTTCTCCACAATGGATCTGACGTCAGGCTACTACAATGTCCCCTTGCACCCTGACGACAAAAAGTACACGGCATTCTCCTCACCATTCGGCCTTCACGAGTACAACCGGCTCCCTCAGGGACTTTGCAACAGCCCAGCAACATTTATGAGGATGATGATGTCAATATTTGGTGATCAGAATTTCATGAGCCTATTATGTTACCTCGACGATCTGATGGTGTTTGCCCCCACAGAGGAAGTTGCACTCCAACGCCTGCAGATGGTGTTTACTCGCCTTAAGGAACACAACCTCAAGCTCGCACCCAAAAAGTGTTTTTTCCTCAGACGGACTGTGAAATTTCTTGGGCATGTCATCAGTGAGGATGGAATTCGGACTGACCCCGAGAAAGTGAGAGCGATAAATGACGTACAAGTCACTGATCTAATGGAGTCGGATGGCAAGACGCCATGCCCTAGTAAAATCAGATCTTTTCTAGGCATGGTGATGTATTTCCAAAGCTTCATTGAAGCATGTTCTGCGAAGGCAAAACCTATGTTCAGGCTCACATCTGAATCTGGTGACAAGCATAAGCGCAAGAGAGCCCGCAAGAAAGGTCAAGTGAAGCTGACGCCTGCAGATTGGTCCGATGCATGCCAGAACGCCTTTGAAACACTGAAGCACGACCTCGTGACAGGTGTCACTCTGGCCCACCCAGATTTTGATGCGCCGTTTATTCTGGCTGTCGACGCATCCTTTGATGGGATTGGAGCAGTCCTGTCACAGCTGCCACCTGGTGGAAAAGTAGCCAGACCAGTCGCCTTTGCAAGTAAGACGCTCTCTCGCTCCCAGCTCAACTACCCTGCACACAGGCTCGAATTTCTTGCCTTGAAATGGGCGGTATGTGATAAATTCAGCCATTGGTTGAAAGGAAGACACTTTACCACGTGGACCGACAATAACCCACTTACATACATTTTGACCAAACCAAGACTTGATGCGTGTGAACAGCGGTGGGTAGCGAAGCTAGCTGCATACAATTTTGACCTGAAGTACATTCCCGGACCAAAGAACATCGTAGCCGACGCTCTGAGCCGTGAGCCATTTGTACGGTCATGTGTGGGTCATCGCCTTGTTACCGAGCCCTATACTTCGCTCTTGGACCAAGTCAACAGGGTAAACAACAGTACTGTGCAAGAGGTGTTCAGAGTATCCAACAATTGTCACGCTGTTGTAGACGAGAGTGCTGGGACATCAGACGAGTCAGTAAAAAGGGCAATTCCATCAGGCTCCAATGGTTCTGTGACATCAGAAGAGGTTGCTGCTGTCTTCAGTGCTCAGTCCACTGGTGGCGTGGGTCAAGTGATGGGAACAGACGCCAACTTCAATCTTCTGCAGAAGGGAGATCAGTCAACGGCACTCCCACAGAGTCAGCTTGTTGGTTTACAAGAACAGGACAACACAATAAGCAGGACCATGTACTTTGTGCATAGACACAAGAGACCTACCAGGCGTGAGAGAGCTGTCGAGTCGCCTAGTGTGATGAAACTACTGAAGCATTGGAGCAGACTCACCATACAGAATGGCATGCTCTACAAAATAAGGAAAGATCCTCACATGGCCAAGAAAATCTTCCAGTTTGTGGTGCCTGATTCATTGAAACAGAAAGTCCTTCAAGGTTTACATGACTCAGCAGGTCACCAAGGCCAGAACCGTACTTTGTCTCTGGTGAGGCAACGATTCTTCTGGAATGGCATGGAACGTGATGTTGTGAATTATCTCTCCGAACCGAGGACTGTCCTACCTGCCACATCGTTTCATGAAGTCATCAGCTCACAGTATTTAAAATTGCTATACAGTGACGTGTTACTCAGGCTACTGATTTATTTTGTGATTTTGACTCATTTACATATTCGAAACATGTTTAATCAGAGCACGAGTGACATTTCTGAGGGTGTAGCTGATCAGATGAAAAATATTATTCAGGAGATAGGACATAAATTGGCTGATAGCATATTCTCAAATATTCAGTCACATAATATAGTAGCTCCTAACGCTGCTGCCACACAAGATGTAGCAAACAGATTGAGTCAGGTGGTTACGCAGAGAAAGGTTAAGGAACCGCCGTCATTTATTGGGGATGGCTCAGACTCAATAACAATACATGAGTGGGAAGATCTAATGAGGACATTTATTAAAAGGAGTAATGTGAGACTTGAAGAGCAAGCAGAGGAAATCCTTATACATTTGAGAGGAAAAGCTAAAGATGTAGTTAGGTTTGGCATTAGAAACAGTAATATAGACGTCTATACCCGCCCTGACATGATTTATAGTCGTCTCAGGAAATACTTTAGCTGTACCAAGTACTCTGCTGTCCCTTTAGCTGACTTTTATTCAACTTTGCCCAAAGACCAGGAAGACCCCTATGACTACTGGCTGAGACTAAACAGAGCAGCTGACCTTGCCTCTGAGTGCTTGAGTGAGCAGGGCAAAACATTTGACAACCCTGAAATAGAGGTTACTCGCATGTTTATTAGGAACTGCCCATGCAAGGAACTGGCACTCACTTACAGATCAAAAACCATCGAAAAGTGGTCAGCATGTGAGGTACTAGAGGTGCTGAATGAATACCACGCTGAAAAGAGCTTCAAAGCAAATTCCCTACAACAACCTGCGAATAGAGCGGAAATTGCAGTACACAAAGCTGAGGTGAACCATGGTCCAACCCTCGTGCACGAGCCACCTCAGACTTCGAGCCCACAGTATGTCTCTCTAACGGACGTTATTAGTATGTTGGAGAAAGTTCTGATACGTGTTACCTCGAACCAGTTTCAAGAGAGAGGGGGAGCTCCAACCAGGCGACCTGGAGCCAGAATCAATGGTTTCACTGCCAAGCCATGTATCATTTGCAAAGAGGTCGAACACAGTGCTCTCTCTCATTGCCGAGACAAAAACCTTTGCTTTCACTGCCATGCCCCAGGGCATTCTCGACGTGATTGTCCAGTGACGAAAGTTGTCCCGCTGCCTCAGGGAAACTAACTGATCTGCGCTTAGGGGAGAACAGTGCAGATCAACTGAGTATACCTCCCACCACTAATGTGAAGCCTGACATGCAAGATAATAAATCAATTTATGAGATGTATAGCAACAAGATACCTCCATCGAAGAAGCTGATCTTTCAGGGGTTTCAGAGAATAGCGGAGACTGACGAACTGTTTTACACACCTGTACTTGTGCAAGAAGGCCCCACTTTCAGAGCGCTGTTGGACAGTGGGTCGATGGCTTGTACAGTAAGTGAGGACACGGCTAAGTCCCTCCTGCAGCAATTCCCTGATATGATGAGTTACACGGCCGATGATTATGTCATTGTAGGCTGCGGTGGACACCAAGTTTCTCCCAGAGATATGTACGACATTCACGTCACAGTTTACGGGTGCCAAATGATAATACCAGTAATGGTGGTGCCAGGCCAGACAGAACAGATGATCCTTGGCAGCAATGCCATCAAATATATTTTGACTCAATTGAAAAGTACTGATGGCTATTGGAGATTAGTTTCCACTCCTGACAACGGTCTGTCCGATAACCACAGTCAATTCCTGTCAATGCTTTCCAACACAGAGAGATGGAGAGGTGATTGCATTCCAGACAAGGTAGGGACAGTAAAAATCAAGAGTTGCGTGACGCTGAATCCACGGACCGAGTACGTTATTTGGGGCAAGTTACCTGAGTTGGCCGGGACGTCTGCGGGAAGTACAGTGGTCGTTGAGCCAACCCAATCAAAGGCTGGGCCCAGACAAGTCCTTGTCGGACGAGTTGTTACTCCACTCTGGGGAGATGGATGGGTGCCTGTTAAAGTCTTTAATCCCACGGACAGAGTTGTGGTGCTGAGGAGAAACAGGAAAATTGCAGATGTGTCTCCTTGTATCGCAGCGGAAGACCTGCCCAATGCAGAGGAGGTCAAGTGCAACGTGCAGAGTGTACAGAGCAAAGAGGTCCGACCCAGGTCAGAAGAGGACATGATGCGTACATTGGAAGCTCTGGGACTGCAAGACATTGACCTGAAGTCATGTGAGGTTTCGCTGCAGTGTAAAGACAAGCTCCTTCATATCATCGAACAATTCGAGTCAATCTTTTCTCGCCATAAGATGGACTGTGGAGAGGCCAAAGAGTTTGTACATCGTATCCACCTTGTTGATGATAAGCCGTTCCGTCTACCCTACAGACGTATACCACCAAGTCAGTATGAAAAACTGAGGACGACTCTGAACGAGATGGAAGAGAAAGGAATTATTCAGAAGTCGACTAGCGACTATGCATCTGCGCTTGTTCTCATATGGAAGCGGAATGGAGAACTAAGGGTATGTACTGATTTCAGAAGGCTTAATGCAAGAACCATAAAGGATGCCTACCCACTACCGCATCAAGCTGATGCTTTGGCCGCACTTGGGGGAAATGCCTTTTTCTCCACAATGGATCTGACGTCAGGCTACTACAATGTCCCCTTGCACCCTGACGACAAAAAGTACACGGCATTCTCCTCACCATTCGGCCTTCACGAGTACAACCGGCTCCCTCAGGGACTTTGCAACAGCCCAGCAACATTTATGAGGATGATGATGTCAATATTTGGTGATCAGAATTTCATGAGCCTATTATGTTACCTCGACGATCTGATGGTGTTTGCCCCCACAGAGGAAGTTGCACTCCAACGCCTGCAGATGGTGTTTACTCGCCTTAAGGAACACAACCTCAAGCTCGCACCCAAAAAGTGTTTTTTCCTCAGACGGACTGTGAAATTTCTTGGGCATGTCATCAGTGAGGATGGAATTCGGACTGACCCCGAGAAAGTGAGAGCGATAAATGACGTACAAGTCGCTGATCTAATGGAGTCGGATGGCAAGACGCCATGCCCTAGTAAAATCAGATCTTTTCTAGGCATGGTGATGTATTTCCAAAGCTTCATTGAAGCATGTTCTGCGAAGGCAAAACCTCTGTTCAGGCTCACATCTGAATCTGGTGACAAGCATAAGCGCAAGAGAGACCGCAAGAAAGGTCAAGTGAAGCTGACGCCTGCAGATTGGTCCGATGCATGCCAGAACGCCTTTGAAACACTGAAGCACGACCTCGTGACAGGTGTCACTCTGGCGCACCCAGATTTTGCTGCGCCGTTTATTCTGGCTGTCGACGCATCCTTTGATGGGATTGGAGCAGTCCTGTCACAGCTGCCACCTGGTGGAAAAGTAGCCAGACCAGTCGCCTTTGCAAGTAAGACGCTCTCTCGCTCCCAGCTCAACTACCCTGCACACAGGCTCGGATTTCTTGCCTTGAAATGGGCGGTATGTGATAAATTCAGCCATTGGTTGAAAGGAAGACACTTTACCACGTGGACCGACAATAACCCACTTACATACATTTTGACCAAACCAAGACTTGATGCGTGTGAACAGCGGTGGGTAGCGAAGCTAGCTGCATACAATTTTGACCTGAAGTACATTCCTGGCCCAAAGAACATCGTAGCCGACGCTCTGAGCCGTGAGCCATTTGTACGGTCATGTGTGGGTCATCGCCTTGTTACCGAGCCCTATACTTCGCTCTTGGACCAAGTCAACAGGGTGAACAACAGTACTGTGCAAGAGGTGTTCAGAGTATCCAACAATTGTCACGCTGTTGTAGACGAGAGTGCTGGGACATCAGACGAGTCAGTAAAAAGGGCAATTCCATCAGGCTCCAATGGTTCTGTGACATCAGAAGAGGTTGCTGCTGTCTTCAGTGCTCAGTCCACTGGTGGCGTGGGTCAAGTGATGGGAACAGACGCCAACTTCAATCTTCTGCAGAAGGGAGATCAGTCAACGGCACTCCCACAGAGTCAGCTTGTTGGTTTACAAGAACAGGACAACACAATAAGCAGGACCATGTACTTTGTGCATAGACACAAGAGACCTACCAGGCGTGAGAGAGCTGTCGAGTCGCCTAGTGTGATGAAACTACTGAAGCATTGGAGCAGACTCACCATACAGAATGGCATCCTCTACAAAATAAGGAAAGATCCTCACATGGCCAAGAAAATCTTCCAGTTTGTGGTGCCTGATTCATTGAAACAGAAAGTCCTTCAAGGTTTACATGACTCAGCAGGTCACCAAGGCCAGAACCGTACTTTGTCTCTGGTGAGGCAACGATTCTTCTGGAATGGCATGGAACGTGATGTTGTGAATTATGTCAAATCCTGTCAGCGCTGTGTAGTAGGGAAAACACCGGAACCACACAACCGTGCACCACTCAAGAACATAGTCACCTCTGAGCCTATGGAGTTGGTCTGTATAGACTTTTGGACTGCTGAGCAAGAGAACAAGTCTGTAGATGTCCTGGTCGTAACTGATCATTTCTCCAAGATGGCGCACGCCTTCCCTTGCAGAAATCAAACCGCCAAACAAGTTGCTCGCCGTCTGTGGCAGGATTTCTTCCTTGTCTATGGTTTCCCACGGCGTATCCACTCTGATCAGGGAGCTAATTTTGAGAGCAAACTGATCAAAGAGCTTCTAGAGATGGCAGGGGTGCAGAAATCCCATACCACTCCGTACCACCCCATGGGAAATGGCATCGCAGAACGATTCAACCGAACATTGGGAGATATGATCAGAACCCTTCCCCCTCAGCCCAAAGCAAAGTGGCCACAAATGCTTCAGCAGCTCACATTCTGCTATAACTGCACAGAGCATGAGACAACAGGGTTTGCACCGTTTTACCTAGTGTTTGGTAGGATCCCTCGTCTCCCTGTCGATGTCATGTTTCAACATACTAATACCAATGATGCTGTTGTCAGCTACTCTGACTTTGTACGCCATCTGAAGAAAGATCTACATGAAGCTGCTCAAATTGTACAGAGGAATACTCTCAGAGAACAGACTCGTCATGCCAAGCTGTACAACCGTAGGGCCAAAGGATCACCTCTCGTCGTGGGAGACCGGGTGTTGATCGCCAACAGAGGTGTCCCGGGGAAACGCAAAGTTGCAGATAAGTGGGAGTCAACCCCGTATGAAGTCATATCAGTCAAGCCTGATCTCAATGTCTACAGAGTCAAGGATTGTCTGACGGGCAAAGAGAAGGTAGTTCACAGGAATTTGCTGCTCTCTGTTAGCTTCTTGCCCTGTGAGGATGATCTGGCCAGCGAATCTGAACACTCAGAGTCTGACGCTGCTATGCATGGAAGTGATGTATGCCCTGATTTACCTGACGCGGTTGAAGACAGTGATGTCCGTACAGTAAACTGGGTGATACAGGCAGGTGAAGAGCAAGTTCATCCAGAGGTAGAGGATAACTCACTAGACAGCAGATCTGATGCCCAGTCCGACTCTCGCAGTGTTGATACATCCAGCCGAGGAAGTCAGCACATCCCCGAACAAGATGTTGACCATACTTCAAGTGACAATACGGAAAGCCCATCACAGTGCTCTGAAAACATGATCCCTTTGGGTATGGGTCTCCCAGACGAGACCCCATTGAACACTGACCATCTGGACGCAGACTCCCCTGATACTGACTGTTTAGACTTGACTGCCCCAGACCTTCAAGCTCAGGTTATTTGTGCTCAACCTAACCGTTATGGTCTTAGGGTCCGCCAGTCCATCAGGCCTCCTAGTCGTCTTATTTGTCAGATGAATGACCATGTGGTAGGTGACAATCATCTGTCCGCAATATCTGCAAGTTCCTAGTTTAAGTTCAGTAGAGATGCACTTTCAGTTTGAGTAACAAAGCTTGAGTAAGAAACAAGAATTGTGCCTATGTGAGCACTTACAACTACAGGAACAATGTTTGATATTTCAGAGGCATCTTTGAGTCTGTGCTTAGTTAGGAGTTTGATCGCCTCCTTTCTTTTCACACTCCTTTTTGGGAGAGTTTTAGAACTGACATGCACTTCAGTTTGTTCCTTGTAATACTGTACCAGTTTTCGTGTCCTCTTTTTCATCAGTATTTGCCTTTTTGGCATGTGATTTTTTTTCTGTTTAGTGTAGCACACCCATATTTAGCAGAATTTCAGGGGGGTGTATGTAACGGGTGTAATAATAACTTTTATTTTATTGAAATTCCTGCTAAAATATGTGTATAGTTTTTGGTAAATGTCCTGCAATGCTGAGTCCAACAGTGCCATCTGCTGGTATGGGGTGGGGTTTGGTTTTGGCTTCTAACATGTGACCAGGAGGCGGGGTTTTGTCAGTTTAACCAGAGTACTACAAAGGTAAGACATATCTTTTGGTGCTCCACAAAATAAGTTAATTTTAAACATTATAACCCCAGCTGACAAATCTCTCACCATGCATAGTAATGTGATTGATATTGTCAAGCTGTTTTGATTTATTTTCGTTTTGTTTCTGTTTTACTAAATATTAACTCCCCTTGTAGAGATCAAAGAGATCAAACCCAGCAGAAAAAGCTAATGTTGTGACTCATCCATTTGCAGGTAAATTGTACCCATTTTTATACTCATTATTGTTTTTATTCCTATTTTTTCATATACATTAAAAAAGGATGATGTTGGTTAAAATTCAGAGTAAAGAAAAACATGTTGAATTCATTGTAAACGTTAAAAATCCACTATACGATCTCTTGTTAAAAGTATCTTGTTAAAATGCAAAGATTTATAAATGTATTGTGATATTCTAAAATGTATTTTCTGTAAAGTGAAAAGACAGCTCTTTGATATGCTTTGTTGTCAGTTTAACCAGAGTACTACAAAGAGATCAAAGAGATCAAACCCAGCAGAAAAAGCTAATGTTGTGACTCATCCATTTGCAGAACTGTAATAATAAAAACCTCATCATCCAGTCCAGCGTGAATGTGGATCTTTGGTGGGACACGTACAACGCGGTTACAATAACATTTTCGACAGAGTGTGCCTCAAGATTTTTTTCGACTAAATAAGTGTGCCTCGGCTCAAAAAAGGTTGAGAAACATTCCTCTAGGGGTCGCTGTTGCATGGCTGGAGTGTTGATTTCAACCGGAAACAGGAAGTAGATATTACACACTCGCATAAGTGTCTATCAATTCAAAATACGCGTCTGTGCGTATACAAACACGACGGAATTTCGGTTTTGGATACGTCGACACCATGCCAGTCACTTGTGCGTCTTTGGGTTGCAACAATAGGTTTGTGAAGGGGTCGGACATACGATTTTACCGGTAAGTTAGTTAGTTACACGCTTTGTTTATAAAATTCGTGTTTCGGCCACTAAAGTGTAAAAATAAGTGGGTCTCCATTCCCGATTCGTGTGCGAAGAAATGATCTTGAACAAGTACAGTACAGTTAGCAATCACTGCATTGAGATAGAGCCTACCTCTAATAACTAATCAAATAAACATACTGGAAAGGGGTTTCCTGTAGACAAATCATGTAACTAAGCAAGGTTGGGTAGGATTACTTTAACTTGATTACTTTCCATTACTTTTGGATTACTCCAATACCAAATATGCTAATAAATGACAAAAGAAACTAAATATGAATAAAATGATGACTCACAACACGTTGTAAGCTTTCTCTCCTGACTTTGATCTCTGTCAAAACTAACATAAAATGCAACAGAAACAAAATGATAATAAATCCAATCAGCTTGCCAACATCATTTTTCCCGTTCCATGTATTCCGTTACTCTCCAAGCCTGCACAAAATTTAGTCATTTTATTCATATTTAGTTAATTTTGTCTTTTATTAGCATATTTGGTATTGGAGTAATCCAAAAGTAATTGAAAGTAATCAAGATAAAGTAACCCTACCCAACCCTGGTTACACGCTTTGTTTATAAAATACGTGTTTCGGCCACTAAGTTTTAAAGATAAGTGGGTCCCCATACCCGATACGTGAGCGAAAAATGATCGTGAACAAGTACAGTACAGTTAGCAACCATGGATCAGTGGAACATACAACATCCTAGGTTAGACATAGTGTTTTATAAACACTGCATTGAGATAGGGCCTACCTCTAATAACTAATTAAATACACATACTAGGAAGGGGTTTCCTGTAGACATAAATCATTTAACTAAGCAGGGTTGGGTAGGGTTACTTTAACTTGATTACTTTCAATGACTTTTGGATTACTCCAATACCAAATATGCTAATAAAAGACAAAAGGAGCTAAATATGAATACAATTATGACTCACAACATGTGGTAAGCTTTCTCTCCTGGCTTTGATCTCTTTGATCTCCGGCAAAATTAACATAAAATGCGACAGAAACAAAATGAAAATAAATCCAAACCGCTTGCCAACATAATATTTGTCCTTCTATGTGTTCCGTTACTCCCCAAGCCTGCACAAAATTTAGTCATTTTATTCTTATTTAGTATCTTTTATCTTTTATTAGGATATTTGGTATTGGAGTAATCCAAAAGTAATTGAAAGTAATCAGGTTAAAGTAACCCTACCCAACCCTGTAACTAAGGTAAGCACTTTTACCATCTTCACACATGTAAGTACTATCACTCTAATCACACTCCCTGTTGTAATATCATTATTGAAGCCAGCTTTCAATTTTCTTCCTTTCAGGTTCCCACTGAGCAAACCTTCTCTTTCCGCCAAATGGGTTCAGAGTCTGGGGTTACGAAACTTCATCCCAACTGCCAACACATGCTTATGTTCAGAACATTTTTCTAGTGACTGCTTCAGAGACTATAATGGAAAACAATTCCTGAGGGAGGATGCAGTGCCTTCCTTGTTCCCCCTTGGGCAAGACTCCTCGAAGGTTTGTGTCCAGCCGTTTCGTTTTTTTTTCCCTCACAATCATCAAACATCATCTTAAAGTAGTGGTTCTTAGTTTGGGTTTGATTGAACCCTTAGGGTTCGGTGAGGGAGTCTCTGGGTTTGGTGAGGGTGTGCCGCTAAGATCAAGACTCGTCATCTCATCATGTCTATACACCATGACATGCCCCACTTGGCCATCACTGGCTGCAGATGAAAATTGTATTGTTGTGTTTTCAAAGATTGAGAAGTGCTTGAATTTGGGGTGAAGTGGTTGTAAACACTTAAAATTGTTGCCATGTTTTCAACAAGTCTATTTATAGAATGGCGACAAATGGCAACAATGTTAGATTAGGCCTCTCAGATGTTCGAAAGAATTCTTGAGCTGCTCCGCTAGGTGGAACTTTACAAAGGGAAATTGTTTTTTTTTTATGCTCATTTTGTTTGGATATTGAAATAGTCTGGGGAATGTTTTTTTTTATAGTTTATTGTAATTAAAATCATATCAGTGAATGGATTCAAGAAGAATGGTTCACACAGCCTCATTCCAACACACAGAAACCATGTAGGTGAATATTTTTGTGTGGTACCCGGTGTAATCTGGGACCTATAACGGCGCCTACCAGAGGGCACCAGGTCAAAGAAGTGGCAATGTCCTCTAGACTGAGCAGAGCGCAGCTGATGATCTTCTGGGCTGTGTTGATTACTCTGAGTATGTTTTTCATGTCCGCTGCTGCAGTGGTGACATTGTTAGTGTTTTACTTGCATGGGTGTACAGCGTGTGTAGCAATGTTATGATTGGCTCCCTAGCGCAAGTTAACCTGATCTATCATCGGCTGGACACCTGTCACTCACCGAGCTATAACGCAATTGATTCTTTTTTTTTTAATTGGGAAAAAAAGTGGAATTTTATATCATGTGCTGCATAGATTTTTTTGTGCGCTGAGATGTGGGATCACTCTGCAATTGGTCAGACATGCATCTTAGACGGAACACTGGTCTTGAGTTTGAGAAAAAAACAACCCCAACATATTTTATATTAGACTATTGTAGAGGTTTGGTCAGTGCGCATATGGAATTGGATGGGTTCGGTAGTTCCAACAGGGTTAAGAACCAGTGTTAAGTCATCCTCACCTTTTGCGGTCAAATCATTTCTAACGTCTCAAAATATTTTCTAGATTGAACTACGAAAACGGGCGACGATGCCACTACCCAACGTCACGAGTAACCTGGGGCCACAGGGAGAGAGGGATAAAGCGAGAGAGATGGTTACTTCACGTAGAGGCGGTGGAAGGGTAAGATTTCTATTTTGTTTACATGTGGGATTTAATTTTCTTTAACTGCATTAGTCACCAACATGAAGATTATGCGCAGGGCTACAACAATGAATCGATTTTAAAATGTATTATTGTTAACGAATTTCATCATCCATTTGTTGTGTTCTGTGATTTATGCACACCTGTATTTTGCTGTGACGTTGAGTGGACGTACTTGTAGTACCACTTTGATCCAGCAGAGGTGAACGTGAGACCGCATTTTTAATTAAATTTTCTTTATTGTCGTTTATATACACGTTGTGAAACATTTTATGAAAAGAGATTTTAGATGGCATTCCAAGGTAAATATGAAAGATTTAAAAGAGTAAATCAAGATTAAAAAAACTGCCAGGATAAATTGGCAAAAATAATAAGAAAGAAGTGCCCAGAGACTGGTCCAAGTTATAATCGGGCTCTAAAAAAATACTGCATCGTAATAGTAGTGCAATAACATTTGGCAGAAGCACTAAGAAAATGAGAAGTTCAAACCAAAAGGCTTTTGTGTAATAAAGAAGAGACAAGTTATAAGATAAATAGTGAGGGGAAATAAAGAGAGAGAGGATGAGAAAAAATAAAAGGAAAAAGAAAGAGAAAATGAAAAAGGTAGAAAGAAGTCAAGTCATGTTTATTTGTTACGCCCTTAATCAGTCTTAAGGGCTGCACAGACCAGATTATTGCAAACCACAGACTATTGTGACACCATCCCCTGATCTAAAACCTACATGAAGGCAAATAATACACAGATATTGTCAACATAAAATATAGGTTATTCATATGCTATAGAATAGAAGTGTGTTTTAAGCCTAGAAAAATCAATGAGAAAAGGCAAAAAAGAGGAGAGAGACAATACTTGTTTTTTTTTACCCACTCTTGATTTTTTTAAAGGATGCTCATTTTTGTTCCAGGGCGGACGAGGTGGCAGAGGTGCAAAACACACGAGTGACAGGTGAGATGACTTGGTGCAGAAGGAGGGAGGAATGGTATTTTCTTCAGTTATGATGTTATCACTTCAATGCACATAAATCATTGTCAAATCATTAACATTTAATGTCTTAAATTGCATCTCATCATTTACTGCGCACACAAATAATAAGCCTGAGTTACTTAATCATAAATAAACGACATTTTTTTTAAGAGTGATTGTTTTTCCATCTCCACTGTTACAAAAGTAGGCAACAAATTAGTTTTTGAGCAGGGGGCCCCCTAGGGACCCCTGAGAAGCCTGCGGACCTGTTCTGAAAATAGATCACCAGTGCAGGGTCTTTCCATCTTGCTGTCATTCAACAGCTTTTAAAGTTCAATTATTGTTCCTCGCCTTCAGAGAAGACACTTAACATTCTTAATCAGAAAAATAAATGGAGAAAATAGTGTTTGGAGACTGACATAAGTTGTAATATTAGTGCAATGTAATGCAATTTACAACATTTACGAGGTTATCGAAAGCGCATGGCATTTGCAACTGAAAATGCAAGCTACATAGCGATGTCATTTTTACCCAACACCTATATAGGGAGAGATTTGCCTCAAACGAAGATATTTATGATTTACTCGAGATCTTAAAATCGCATGTCTTGACAAATGCACACCAGGATTAAAATTTGCATATGTAAATCACAGATACATTTGTGGCTCTTCGAAATGCATGATTCACACAAGTTTTCTTTGCCCCCTGCCCATCTGAGCACCATGGGAGCCAGAGCCTTCAGTCGCGCTGCTCCCAAGCTTTGGAACAATCTACCTCCGGACCTCCAAAACGGCACACCTCTCTCCACTTTTAAGTCCCGTCTAAAAACACACCTGTTCAGGACTGCCTACAACACATAGCTTCTCCATTTCCTATGATTTTATGTCTTGTTTTTATTTATTATTTCGCTTACAACTTTTTGAATTGTATTTTTTCCATTGTCTGTACAGTGTCCTTGAGTGGCTTGAAAGGCGCTTTTAAATAAAATGCATTATTATTATTATGCATTATCATTAATGGGACCGGAGTGTTTGGATAATTGCAGTGTCTGAAATAACGTCTGCATTGCATTTTTTACGTCTGGTGTCCAACTTACAAAAGGTTTTTTTTTCCCCAAATCAAATGTTTGCTTTATTACGATTTTGAAATCTTCGTTCGGTTTGGGAATTTCGGTTTGTTTGGTGATTTGCATACTCTGCAGCCAATCAGAAGCCTGCATCGAGTAACTTCGTGCTTCCGGACTTTTCCGAGCTTTTATAAGGTCGTGCATTTGCATATCATTTTCCAAAGTAGACGCACAGCGAACACAAGAAAAATGGATAAGTGGTTAGAATTCAAGCCAAAACCTCAGCCCCAGGAGAAAGATTCAAAAAAAGCTAACAAAATCTATGACTCTACAAAACGTAAACATACATTAAAAGCATCGTGGAAAAGGGAGTTCACGTGGCTAGGAATTGTTTAGATTTGTCAATTTAATAGCGCTCTTACTCGTGGCATTGCGGTAAGACGTTTTCTATTCTGTGACGTCATTACGCACGCACCATTCAAAATAAGCTAACAAAATTGATGACACTATAAAATGTAAACGTACATTAAAAGCATTGTGGAAGGAGGAGTTCACATGGCTTCTAGCAGACGACGACATTGCATGAATGAAGATGAGTGAATACAGGTACATACTGATGGCAGATGGAAAACAGCAATGTCATATACATGCAATGAATGTTATAAGTAGATTTATAATAAACTTAATTTTATAGTGTTGTTCTGTTATATAATCTGATTTGTAACCATGGCTTTTTTTGCTGTGAGTCATCTTATTGTTTTTCAAGTTGTGAAAAATGGGGCAGGCAATTTTATGGCTGGGCAGGCAACTTTTCAAAGTTGTCTGGTGTCCGGTAACTTTTTGTCATGAGTTTCAGACACTGATAATTGCCTTTAAAAGCCCTGAAGAATTGCTTGAATTTGGTATTTTCATAGTGAATATAGAATAGAATATACCTTTATTGTCATTGTTACAACATGGGATATATTGTGACAACGAAATTGGACATGGCACTCCAGTACAGCATCTTACAGTGAGGATAAGGAAAACAAAGAAGATGTTTTAACTGTCTTTGTTGTATAGGCTTTGTTTCCTCCGGAGGGGGTGAGTGACAGACAGAGATGGGCGGATCCAACTAGATGTTTGATCTTACTGTACACACGGTCCAGTGTTTTTTTCCCTAATTGCTCAGTCCACGTGTTGAATGGATTTGGGAAGTACAGTCCTTAAACATGTTTAGGTGTAGCATACACCCCTCTCTTGGGCACGACCCAAAAGAGGCGATGATGCTTCATAGGACAAAGCCGTACAAACTAATGCCAGATGCAGTTAATCACAAGGGAATGAGTGCAATGGTCAAGTGAACCCTGATATATGTATAAACATTTACTATTGGTTTCCCCAGTTATTAAAGAGATGTCTACAGGTTCTGGATTTGTGCTGAGAAAAATATGGTGTGAAACTTGAGCAAAGAACTATAAAACCACTGCATGACTGATTGCAACCCAATGACTGATGTCTTTGCCATGTCTCACACAGGCAGAGTTTTGGAGGAAAAAGCAGAGTTTACGACAGTAAAGGTCGCCTGCTGTCCAACGGGAAGGACTTGTGCGACTGTTTGGACGTGGACTGCATGGGTTGTTTCTATCCATGCGCCGACTGCACCTCACGCAAATGCGGGTTCGAGTGCCGCTGTGATAGGAAGTGGCTTTATGAGCAGATGGAAGTGGAAGGAGGCGAGATCATCCGCAACAAGTACGCCTTCTGATGAAGCGAGGTCATCTCTTCAGTGCTTTGCAAAAGTATTGGTCCCCCAAGATCTTTTTGACATATTTCAGGTTTCAAACTTGGATGATAAAAAAAAAAAAAAACCTCAGATAATTTCCAAGAAGCATGCGAGACACAATTGTGAAAAGAAACTAAATTGTGGGGATTACCACTTGTGAAGCCCCTTCTCAAGGCTTCCTTTTTCCTCACGCTGAGGTTTTGAGTTTTTCCTTGCCTGCATGCTGGTTTAAGATCGGGTAATGGTGTAAATGTAATCCTGTGCAGTCCTTTGAGACATTTTTGTGATTAAGGGCGATATGAATAAATGTGACTTGACCTGTCTTGAAATTAATCCAACATTTGATATTGTGAAAAATACAAATTTTAAAAGTAGGCGTTATATTTGAGTTAATACTTTGTACAATGTACTTTGGTTGCGATCAGAGCCATAATCCTTTTTGGGCATGTCACACGTTTTGCACATCTCAAAACTAAATATTTGCTCATTCTTCCTTACAAAACGGTTGTAAGGTTTGGTGGTAAATGGACTGCATTTTTTTACAGCGCGGGCAGGCATAGGATCATGATTCAAACCAGCCCGCCGCAACGTTCATAGTATGTCAAAAACAAGTCAAACTCTTTCTAGACAGGTCATCCATTTCATGGGTAATGGAGCCTGTGTAGGCGAGATACAGGCTTGGCACGGGTACCTTGTTATGTAGCCTAGCCGCACTGGGCCATACTTGCTGCCTCAGTCTTTTCCCAGACCTGATAACAATCCACGAAGCACCCACTGGTGATCTCTATTTATACGCGCTCCTCTGACTTTCCTCAGAGTCTGATGTATTTGATGAATTTATTTTCAAGGTTAAGAGTCGTTGAAATACTAGCTGTATTTTTAGCCCCGCTTCTCAGTTTGTTTTGGGTGGAGACATCAACTTCTGCGCCCTCCCACCTCGGCTGTTAAACAGACAGCATACACCGGCCTATCACAGTCGCGCACACACACTCACACAACCTGCCCCCTAATAATAATAACATTTGATGTATGGCGTCTCTTGCTGAACACAGTGCACAATATGTTGATATCAATGATAATAAAGACAATTCAGTTTAAAATTTGAGAAGCAGTGAACCAAAGCGCGAAGTGGCGAGGTTTCTTCTTAAAGGGAGAGTAGACATCAATCAATTTTAACCTTGCAAGGAGAACAGCAGAGGACTGTACAAAAAATCCTCATGTTTCAAAAATCCCTATCTGTTCTGAAAGTCTTGAGCCTTTTTTTTTTTTAATTAAATCTCCTTGGTTACCAAAAGCAGACCAGCCCCCAAAGGGTGCGAAAATCAAATAAGTACATTATTGGCAATTGTTTCAACAGTGCATAGTTTTCAAAATAATGAACAGTGAGCAGTAATTGTCAAAATAACTAACAACCCCATGCTATCTCCTTAAAAACAGTACTAAATTCTTCATTGCAAGCAAGCAGAATAGACTTCTCAAAAGTGCATGATGTACAACTGTGAGAGATCTACAATGCATAGCTTAGCAAAAACCAATCAAGTTCGGGGACTAAGGAATTGAATGTCAAACACCCTACTCGTTTACGAATTAAAACTGCTTTGTAGTGTTGGCGTGTAAACCTAGCCAGTCTGCCTCGCGGGGAAGTAGGAGACACGATTTTTGGAGACAACGTTTTAGTGTTAAAATCTTGGCAGGGATCCCATTTAAATTGTGTTTTTGTTCTTCTACCTTGTGCAAAATGCAAAATATGCAGTTGCGTCGTGCACAAACTTACCCGATGAATCAAGGTTTGTTTTACATTTTGACAGTCGAAAAATATCCATTTTCGAAAACTTGATGCATCCCTACTTTTATTCACTAAATATTCTGTATCACAGTGCTGGATTGCAACATATCGAGTTTTTCCTTTTTCTTTTAAGGTGAAACACATTTGGTATTCGATGGTACCATTGTGCACTCGTGTTAGAAAGTAGGGTAAATTCAACAATATATGTTCCTTTTAACAAATCGGTTATACCAAAGCGTTAGCTCTGTACATGCATGCTTTTGTTTTTTAACTTGACATTTTAATGTTATGCCCATTGAAGAGAATTTTGAGGGATGAATTACTAAAGTCACCAATTTGAGACTATTTTGAGTCATTGAGATTATTTTCTTTTCTTGTTTTCTTTTTTTAAAATGTGGCAACTCATGTAAATAAGCATCCTCATATTTTACATGGTTAGATTAGAACCATCACTTTGAATGTTGATGTTTCTTAAACTCAGTTCAATGAAGCATCTCATTTCCTTGCCCATCATCCAACTGTCATCGGCCCCTTTAAAAGCTTTGTGTAAGACGTTGCCCCACTTGAGAACAAGATCGGTTCCGGACGATCGTTGGTAAGTTTAATTTTTTCGTAAGTTGCTTTAGTGATATATATTTTGTATGTTTAAGGTTTATATAAGTGGGTTTAAGGCTTGTATAAGTTACCTGTATTGTTTTGTACCAAAAAACAAACATTTCATAAAATATCCTCTATAAAGTTAAGTTGAACTTACTTTTGGAAGATGAGCTTCAAGAGTTAGGTGACTTTCTCCTCTGTGGTAAAAAGTGACTGAAAAAAAGCGATCCAAACTTTTTCTCAACCGCATCAAGCTCCCTTATTCCACTTTCATTTCAAAAGAAACTGCCCGCCCCTTCTTTACACTTTACACAAACCGTATTGAATGGAGATATTAAACAATAAAAATGTCAAAGTATAGAATGTTTACACATGAACTAGGAAGATGAAGCTGTATTTCTTCTTCGGGGGGATGCTGGTTCACTTTTCACAGCACCACACGCGGTAGCGACGGAATAACGCACTACAGTAATGTCCTGTACTCTGAAAAAGGTGCACACAATATAAAATCTAACTTCGCATTTTTTTTGACATCCCTAAAATAATGTTCGTATCTACCGTTTTTCGCAAGTCCAATGGTCCTAAGTAGGGGAGCGTCTGTACTCTAAATACTATTTTGAATAGTTTCCATAAGATTGTGACACGGGTAAGTGCTCAGGAGATCAGATGCTAAATAAATTTGTATAAGAGATGTCTCTCATTTCCCTTTCACATGCGTGTAGTACTGTTAAGTGTACTCGTCTGTATCCTGTACTCTGGACTCTGTTCCGTTGTTTTTCAAAATTGAACCTTCATCCATTTCTACTACTTTGGCAGACTTTTCTAATTGGTGAAATGGGATTTTTAGGGATGTACTAAAATCAAATTGTTGGCTAAAATCTAAAATGTGAAACGCCTTGTTAAAAAAAAAAATCTATACTCTAGCTTCCATTCCTCCCCATTGTCTTTTTAGTCTTTTTAGCCATTAGTTAATTGGTTAGTTTTGGTGAGAGTTGGTCTCAGGTGTCTGTTTAAAGGCAAATGGAATTGGTTTACCTAAGAAAGGAGGGTTAGGGTGGATTTAGTGCACAATTATACATTATTTTGGTGAGTAAAATATGGATATATTCCAAATGTATATTGCAATTTAAATAAGTTATTATGGATTTGTTCTCATATGTGTCGCAGCTGTAGCTGCAGTACATATTTAATGGCCATAAATTGGATAATGAGGGTTTGATTGATTCAGCCTCCTGAAGGCCTAAGTGTAAAATGCACGGCCAGTTAAACATTCTGTCATGATTTACGCATGAAATAAGCACTGAATTGAAGTTTTATTTATTTATTGACAAGTGAATGCAGAAATCGTCTCTTTTTTTTATAGTCAAGGTTCAAATCGAAAGAGCTTTAAAGCAGCTTGAAGGAACACGTCCGCAGTATGTGTTGTCTTCATTGCACGATGTACAGTGGCAGTTTTTAGCGACGGGGTAGGGTACACCCACTGGACAGCCTCTGATGTATTTCACTTTGGTAGTCCAATTCCCGTTACAGACGTTCTGTTTGGTCCGGAACACAGGGGACATGTAGACTGGATCCTGCGATCAGAACAGTAGACATGTGAGCCAGTACTATCAAACCGGAAAATACGGTAAAGTTGAAATGAAAATAAACATACAGGGTTCGTACGGGTGCTTGAAATTTTAATTTTTAAGGATTGAAACGTGCTTGAATTTTAGGCGAAGTGCTCGTAAATGCTTGAAATTGTTTCCATGTTTCTTGGCAAGTCTGCTTAAAAATGACGCCAACACTGCTCTCTGGTGGCATTACTTTTCCATTGCATTTCTTCTTCCCTCATGATTTATGCGCAGTTACCATTAGTTTGTAGGCCATTGTCCTATCAAGCTTAATCTTCCCTTTGGCCCAAGAGGACAGTTGCATACTACACATAAACAGGGCACTATGAAATGTGTATTAGTGCAAGTACCATCTATCAATTATAGACTTTTATCATGGGCCATGCAAATTATTTAAGTAGTTTTTTCCTGCAACTGAGAATTTAAGATACATTTTTACCCAACACTTGTATAGAGAGAGATTTGTCTCTCTTTCCTACACATAAAATGAAATGTATTGCTCTTCATTTTTGTTTACTATGATAAGTCCAAATATAATATGATTTTTGGATAAGATGGTAGAAACAGTATCTTACATATTTGCATGTGTATTCCATGCATTAGTATGAATCACTTCGATTTTTTTATTATAGAATACTCTGTTGTTGTCCATTATTTTTCCTTCTGTCCAAAACTTCAATAGGGAAAATAATGTGATTTTTAAAATATCCGATTCATTGATTAATCTAAAAAATAATTGTTGGATTAATCGATGAAAGAATTAATTGAGGGCAGCACGGCGGCGCAGTGGTTAACGCGTGTGCGGCATAGTTCTGGGGTCATGAGATCGAACCTCCTGTGCGGAGTTTGCATGTTCTGCCCGTGCGTGGGTGTCCTTCGGTTTCCTCCCACTTTCCAAAAACATGCATTTCAGGTTAAATGGCCGGTCCAAATTGTCCCTAGGTGTGAATGAGCGAGTGAATTGTCTGTCCCTGTGTGCCCTGTGACTGGCTGGCAACCAGTTCAGGGTGTCCCCTGCCCAATGCCCGAAGATCGCTTGGATGGGCTCCAGCACACCCGCGACCCTACTGTGGATAAGCGGTGCAGATAATGGATGGATGAATTAATTGAATGTTGCAGCCTTAGTAGATATTCCCCAACACTGCAATGTTTTCACCATTGTTGTCTGAAAGCAAGTTACAAAAAAAAATGGTATCATCTTGGCTTCAGTTTAAAAACGAGTCTCTAAATCAATTTGAAGGGTCCCAGTACAGTACCTCGTTATAGCAATGTCCTTCACATACAGTTGTGTAGACGTATTCAGTTTTGCCACAGCTCTCCACTGGGATGGTGACGTTTTGCAAGGAGCAGCCGAAAGTGCACGTCTTACTGGCCCTCGCCAGCACCAGCACTGTTGCCATGACAACTAGCTGCATCCTCTCACCAGTGCAGCACGGGTACCTGCTGTAAGAGGGCATCAGGCATTAAAATACATTTTAAATCGCGGTTTGTCAACTGATGGGTCGGGACCCAGAAGTGTGTCGCGAAATAATGCTAAGAAGAAGAAACAGAAGGTCAATTGCACAGTAGATGGCGCTAATGCCATGCTCAATCCCTTCTACCTGTTCAGTCAATCGACGCATTTGTGAGGGACCACATGTCATTTTAATGTGATTCTGTTGGTTTGATTTCCTTTTTCTGGCCATAATAATGCGTCTCAAGAACGTTGGTGATAAGGGGAAGTGAAAGTGGGAAAACAGTGACATCAACGATCGATAACAAAGAAGGAAATGATTCAAAATATATTAATATTGTGTCTGCCTTCAAAGCACTGCTTGAAGGGACTGTAACTGGTTTTAAAATGTTGTCTTAGTAGTTTTTTTCACCAGTAAATTATCTTTATTATCTAGATTCTAGACAATGTCATAATTATCAATTATCACAATTTAAAAATTCGGGTAAAGACATCTTTTAGTATATTACAGTTGTAGGGGGCTGCTTATATGCGATGTAGGCTTATACGCGAGAAGGCTTGGGGAGTACACAATACATGTTACGTCATTAGAATACAAAATATGGAAGTGCATTCTATTAGTTACAAAAATAAAGACAATCAAATTCCAGGTATTTTTAGTAAAAATAAGTATCACTTTGCAGGATGACAATTTTATTTAAAACCATATTTATGTTGCACACTGCAGGGGACAATGATGGAGTCCGGTGTGCGTTGTTTTTACCTCTTTTTACTCTTTCCCTCATTTGCATTATCTTTGTTTACATTCAGCGTGTCCATTCGTGCCTCTCTCTCTGCTGTCGCGTTCATTCTATGCACACGCACTGCTGCGCTCACTCTCAGATCCCCCCGCAGCCTCCCCAGGTGCCCGAGTACAAAACATGACTATGCGACCAAAACTAACGGAAAGGTGACATGTAAGCAAAGTAGTTAAACAAGTATGATCTTAAAAACGAAATAAGACTAAATCAAATGATTAATGATGCTATTTAATGCCTGGGAGTGTGCCGTCTTCCACAGCATCCTTTCAAGAGTCCTGTAATTTAATGCATGCACTCTTTTATGTGTCTCACATTTGCTTATATTGTACATAATGTGCTGATAGACGAATTGTGTCTATCATAATTCCAATCACTGACAATACATGGACTGAGAGGGATGACAAAACCTCTCGGAGTTTGTTGGAAATTAAGAAAGTGAACACTAGGTGCGTTTAAAACAATTTTGGGCTCTTGAGGTGAACTAAAACAGAAAATCTTGTCTGCCATGTGGAAAAAAGATTGAGTTTTACTCAATACACTAAACCACGTACAATAGTTAAAATGTGAGCAATTTTTCTTTGGACTTCAAGCTAATTCATATTGGTTTCAAGTCATGTTTATTTGTATAGCCCTTAATCACAAAGAGTCTCAAAGGGCTGCACAGACCACAGATTATTGCAAACCACAGACTATTATTACATCATTCCCTGGTCTAAAACCTACATGAGGGCAAGGAAAAACTCAAAAACCTCAACATGAAGAAAAAGAAAAAAGAAAAAAAAATCATAAACCCTACAGTCAGAAACTTTTTCATTAGTTCTATCGTGATTTTGCAATGACAAAATCTCGTCGATTAAAATATGTTTCCTCTTTCTTTTTTAAGGTTTCATTCCTCATTTATCTCAAACAAAATGTCACAATTGTATTTATATTTAGTTTACTGATGACAATTTTCAACAGGTAAGTACGATTGGATTTGAAATTAACCCTCTTCACCTGATGTGGTTAAAATAACTCTAATGAAATATTACCCTGAGTTTAACATACCTTTCTGAAGTGGCCTTTATGGCTTTGAGCGTCCTCCCAAACTCTAACCACAGAAAACAACCACTGGTCCTTCGGTGCTCCCCACGCTCTTAAATAAAGCCGCCCTTGCAGTAAATCATCTCAATCTTTTCAGCTTCAACTCCGTGTTGTTGTTTTTCCACTTGTTTGGTCGAAACATTGACTCAGTAAATCCTCTTCTTTTTCCCTCAGCGGATCAGCTTAGGCCTTTCCTCCCACGTGTTGTGTAGGAGGGGAGGATCGTATCACACGGAGAGTTTGGACAAATCACAGAAATACTAGCTGTCGTCTGCTCCGAGAGTAAATGGAGAACCCAAGGGATACATCAGAAAGCAATAGGTCATTCCTCACCTTCATTGTTTTGGTAATATACTCACTCCTTTCTGATCCATCTCCTTCTTCTTTCCTGACAAACATACACTTTCCTACTGCAAATTACTAGAAAGATTAACATTCAATATCAAGGGTGTTCCGAAGGTCGTGGGCACATTTGAGGTCCACCGTATCTTCTACGTAACTGAATGATCTATCTACCTTGGTCATATCCCTCAAGAAGGGTGCCCGACAGCAAGACAAACACATACAATGACAAAGAAAATTAAAAAAGGGGAAAAAATAGCAAAAAACACACAAACATTTTTGGACCATGGCCAACTGACAGCTTTCACTGGTTTACCCCTGCCGCATCATACAAGTGCCCTGCCCATCCCTTAGAACGCATCCAAACATCCCACTATCCTTTGACAACACCTCTCCACTCATTCCTATCACCAACAAGAGCTCTAGCTTCCACTAGATTTAGATTCCTGCTGTGCACAGGGTCACTGTGAATGGTGATTAGAAAAAAAGTTGTGCCATTTTAAAGTAAGTAATCAAAGTAATTGCATTTAGTCAACCAGGAAAGGCGTTTTGTGTGCTTGAATTTACAAAAACCTGAATCGTGGACTGTTGTCTAATGTGCTTTTTGCTGAAAGTTTCGAAAAGAGACACCAGAGAGGAAGTCCATAGTGAGATGTCACGGTAAATTCATAACAAATGGGTGCTTATGCCCAGTGAAAGGAAAGGGATGCCCCTCATCTTCAGAAGATGTGATTGAAGTTGCAACGACTTTCCAGATTAGCCCACGTAATTCGATCAGAAGAGCCGGTAGGGAACTTTAGTGTCCTACAACAACTGTTTGGCGTGTCTTAGGAAGACGATTGCACATGACGCCTAACAGTCCACAGTTATTCTAACAGTTGAAGGACACCGTTAACAAGCTTAACACTTGCATATAGGGTACCGACAACCACATGAATTTCTTATGCGTCAGCAAGATTTCCCTAAGGCAGGCTCGTCCAAAGTCCGACAGTTAGGGCCCGTGATCAATTTTTTACCGGCCCGCAGCCGCTATCATAAAATTTATATATATGCAGCCCGCCAGTTATGTTGACTGCAGTATAAAATAAATTTGTACCAGAAAAAGACAACATTTCACCAGATGATGTCAGTGGCCCTTCAACCACTTTGTCCTTGGCTTTCTGTAAGTATTTTAACCCACCTCATTTCCGACATGGCAACTGTGAATAAAAAAAGGAAAGTTGACTGTGAGGGTTGCCACTTCCAAGACAAGTGTGAATTAGATTATTTTTTCACCAAAATCTGAAACAACTGCGTCTGCCTAATTTGCCAAGATACTGTGTCTGTTTTCAAAGAATATAATATCAAGAGGCATAGCCAGACGAAACATGCTGACTATGAAAGCTAACTGGAAACAAAGGCTTTGAAAAGGTGAAGCAACTGCAAGCTGCTTTAATAGAACGCTGTTCAAAGAATTCCAGGTTGAATAGTTGCCCCCCACACATTTTCTGATTACCAAATCTGGCCCGCTTTCTAAAAGGTTTGGACACCCCTGCCCTAAGGTTACCTTGTTTTGTGGTATGTCAAATAAAACTGTCCATGAACTATTCTTCTTTGAAAGACCGACTTTCATTTGTGAGATGTCCCAAGACATGCTGGAAAACTGGTTAATGGATAAATTGAGAAAGAGTCTTATGACTTCATTTTCTAACAGGATGGGGCGTCACCTCACTGGACCCTCAGGGTTGGACAGTTTCTGAACACAACGCTGCCAGACAGTCAGATTGGATGGTCTGGACAGAACGATCACCGCATGCGATTTCTTTTGTGGAGATTTGTGAAAGGATTGGTCGATGTGCCCCCTATTTTAAGAGACGCGGATGAGCTGAAGGCACAAAAACGAAAGCTGTTGCAACCATTGACAATGCAATGCTGGGACATTCCATGTAAAAATTTAAATTGCAGACTTTCTAAATATGCCAGATGTGTTTTTATATCCTCAATAGTTTCTGGGACATTCAATTTCAACGTGTGCCTAAGACATTTGAAACGCCCTGTATTTTGGTGCAATCACAATTAGAAGTTACACTACTTCACCAACTCGTCTGCTGGCAGTGTGTACAAGTAGGTAACTATATAAGGACTATAGGCTTAGACTGTCTCTGTCTGCCCTTGAGCCTCTAAGGACTCCGTGCATTGTACTGAAATACAATAACCTTTAGAGAGTGACTCTTTTGTCTTCGGGATTGTTACCTATAAGACCTGAGCAGATTTCACCATTGCTTGAATGCAGGACTATGAGCAAATGATCGTATTCATCCCTAAAATCCCAGTTGGCACTGTGAAGATGCCATTTCAAATGAAGATTGTTTTGATCAATTTTAGGTTTCTTTGGTGCAGAGACTTGGAGCCTAAATGCAGATTTGAGAGGGAAATTAAATGTTTTTGAGATGAAGTGTTTGAGGAGTACGTTAGAAGTGACAAGGTTGGATAGATTGAGAAATGAAATTGTGAGAGACAGAACTTGAGTAGTAGTGGAACTGAGCAAAGGTGTGGATAAGAGAGTACTCGGTTGGTTTGGACACATGGAGAGGATGGATGAGAAGCGAATGTTGAAGAGGATCTACAGAGCAGAAGTCAATGGAAGGAGACCAAGAGGAAGGCCGCGATTGACGTGGATGGATGCTGTTATGAGTTCACTGCGGGAAAGAGGTCTAAATATAGTGGAAGCTACAGCTCTTGTTGGTGATAGGAATGAGTGGAGAGGTGTTGTAAAAGAATAGTGGGATGTTTAGACGTGTTCTAACGGATGGGCAGGGCACTTGTATAATGCGGCAGGGGTAAACCAGTGAAAGCTGTCGAGTCCTGCTGTTGAACAGAAGAGTGTGTTGTATCACCCTGACCCGAGTGACATGGCTGCTTTCTTGTGTCCCTTTCATCTGGAGGGACAAAAGCATGACCGACTTTAGTGCTGAGGTGCTTAACTTGTTTGGGTGTTTGGGCATTTGGGTTAGCCATGGTCCAAAACATTTTTTGTGTGTTTTTGATACTTTTTCCCATTTTTATTTTCCTTGTTTTCGTATGTGTTTCTCTTGCTTTCGGTCACCCCTCTCGAGGGAAATGACCAGAGTAGATAGATAGATAGATAGATTTCTTCTATCTACCAATTTTGATAGAAACATTGACATTATATTTTTTATCAGGTATTGTGGTCATCCATCAAACTATTGGTGCTTCTGTTTCTATTTTCTCAGTTGCAGTAAGCCAAGCCTAGTAGTTTTGACAGGGTAGGCTACGAATGTAGGCTGAATGATAAAGCATAGTTCTGAAAACACAGCTAAATATTTGGCGTAGACATTTTTATACTGATCCGGCCCACCCGAGAACATTAAGTCTGGATACTGCCCCCGAGTCTGAGTTGGATGTGCCTGATTTAGGGCTTCGGAATTTTGTGGTATTTATGTCACTGAAGTTATAGGCTATTTTATACACTGTTTTGTCTTACAGAGAGGCAAATATACTTGCTCTAAATTAAAGTGTTTTTAAAAACTCTATGTCCTCAATAAAGGACAGGATAGGCTTAAATAAAATGAAAAATGCTCGGTAGAAAATAAAAAAAGGAAAAACAAAACCAAAATGTGGACAACGCAGTGTCAGAAAAACTGCCCTGCAATGGTTCAGTCTATTTGATTCCTAGCACCAGTCTCGCTCACTTTCCCTTGGCTAGTTTCACGTGTGGCATAGCGGCGGAGTCTGTGGAGGCTCCGGTGTATTACGGAGAGAGTATCTGATTTTGGATTTACGTTCAGAGCTTTGGAGGGGCTGAGCACCCTTAGTGTCTTGCTGGTTAAAACAATTTTTGATTTCACTTAAAATGTTTTAACATGTAAAATTCAATTATTTACAATATTTTGCTAAAAGGCAGTTTTTATCGAATGTTCATTTTAAGGACTTTTTCATGAATTGAGCGTTACTTTTTTAAATTGAATTATGGCACTCTTAGGCTTCCATAATCACATACTCTCTCCGTAATACACCGGAGCCTCCACAGACTCCGCCGCTACGCCACAAGTAAAAATAGTCGAGTGAAGGTGGGCGAGACCGGTACTAGGTATCAAATGGACTGAAACATTTCAAGGGAGTTTTTCTGACACTGCGTTGTTCACATTTTTGTTTTGTTTTTCCTTTTTTCATATTCTACCTAGCATTTTTCATGATATTTAAGCCTGTCCTGTCCTTTATTAAGGACATAGAGTTTTTAAAAACACTTGAATTTTTCCTAGGTGCTTGGCTTGAATTTATGGATGTACTTGTACTGCCTACGTGACTATTGCATCGATACAACGTCAATCAGCCAACAGCCCTCAGAAAACCGAATTGCCACTTTAAGGAGATTGTGTTTCGATTCCCCCCTTGGGAATTTCAATACGTGATGAGAAGGAAAATGTTATTGTGACTTTACAGTTAGCATTGACGAGCTGTTCGCGTTCTAATTAGTGCTTGAGTCAGATTAATTGTATAATTTAGAAGGAATAGGCATCGCGGGCAACATACCGATTAAGTATCAAAGTGCTGTATCCACGATTGCATTCAACCTAATAGTGCAGTAAAGTAAAATATTTACAGTCGAGGTGCATTCGGGGAGAGCTTTTTTTGCTTGTGATGTGGAAGGGATGCCTATGCAAGTTCTAAATTTCCTTACGGCATTTCGTTACAAATTCGGATTTTGGATCAGGACGCCATGTGGTTGTACGTAGATAGATTATCAGCATCAGATGATACCATTCGATATCAATATTAGGTGCCTCCTTGTCTTTTACAATTAGAAATAACCTAAAACTACACGGTAGAAAAATGCTATATGGTATTACCTCCGTTAATAATGTCAATACTAGAACGGAGACAGGACCCACTTGCGTGTGTTTCTCTTTGTTTTATTGGGAAGAAGGGAAAGGATTGTACATACGATCCGGAGATCGCTAGTCGCGGGGAGTAGGTTGCTCAGACGCGGAAGTGGTATTTCCGTGGCGAGCGATGGCGGTGTCGGGAGCAGGAAAAAACAGGAGAGCAAAAAAACGCTGTCCAGATCAGAAAATGGGTCAAAGCCGGGAAACAGATGGGAGCCAAAACAGGAGTGAGTCAGGGTCGAAAAGCTTGCCTAGCGTGAACTGAGGTTCGGAGATGGACTGACAACAGGTGACAGATAGACAAAGGTTTAAATAGTGAGAGTCCGAGGCAGTTGGCGCCAAAGGAGCGGGCTCAGGTGCCTCACATCAGTAATCATGACAAATAAGGAAGCAGAACCTCTGCAAATGCGAAAATCCGCTAAGTAAAAATCATAATTATTAACTTTATTATTTATTACTTAAGAAAAAAAATCAAATTAACAAGTTCAAGTATTTGTTTGAAATATCATTTTTTTCTTCTTTTTTTTACAACAACTTCTGTATTGCCGTTTTATTGCACAACTTTATTAATTAGGGACCCGGTCCACGTCACTTTACACGATACTTTCCCGCCATAGTGTGGTTGTTACAGCAAACTGCATTTACTACATGGTTCTGTACTATAGAAATCATACCCTATATTATTGAAAAAGTGACCGGTAGCCACTAGGGTGTGCCGAAGACATGGGGCTCCTGAGCAGGTTCAGCGGCTGGAGAAGTTCAAATTTGTTGGCGATAGAAAGCATCTTCCTCTGTTTAGCCAACAAAATGCAGAACACAATGCACCATATATATATATATATATATATTTTTTTTTAAAGGCATTTTCTGCTGGTGTAAAAAAAATATGAATCATGTATTGTAAATTATTTGAGATTTGGGTCGACTCAGATTTAGTGCTACTGAAGGCCTAGGTGGGAAAAACACGCTGTGTCACTAATTTATTTACTTTTTGTTTTAAATTGGGAACAGCAATGTTAGATGGACCAATAGCTCCCCTGTGAAGTTGAGCTCAGGAGGTAGAGCGCTCGTCTTCGGATCAAGGGATCCCAGTTCGAATCCCGGCTCGTCCGTGTTACATGTCGAAGTGTCCTTGGGTAAGACACTGAACCCCTAATACCCCCAATAAGCAGGTTAGCGTCTTACATGGCTGCAATACAAGGCCGCTATTGGGAAATGTGAATCACACTGTAAAGCACTTTGGGAAGTCATTGACTTGAAAAGCGCTACATAAATGCAGATCATTTGAGTGCTTAGTTATTCTGCTCCTCCACATACACACTAGACCCCGGCCTGGGCACTCGGGTCCTCGAGGGCCGCATGTCCTGCCTGGTTTTTGAAGTTTCTCTGCTCCGATACGATTCCAAGCTTCTTACATCTTGCTAACAAGTTTAGGATTTGTATCATTTCAGTTGAGGAAGAGAAACCTCCAAAATCACGCAGGACATGAAGCCCTCGAGGACTGCAGGTCTGCACGAGAGAATAACACTAAAATCCTTCTGCCACCCCTCATTGCTAATCATCGCTGTGCACGACTAACTGATGGCTTTGTCTAGCAATCCCAGACTCTGCTCAGAAGTGCGAGACTGCAGCACGACGGCAATGAGCGAATGCATCCACTGGGGGAGGACCGAGTACTTCTTGCACTCTCTGCATTGAGAGAGCCCCTCAGCTACTAGTGATTGCAATCCCGGCTCTTTTTAGAGAAGCGGCTCTTTCGGCCCGGATCAGTGAAAAATATCCGACTCTTTCGGCTTTTTGGATTTTTTTCTCGTTTTGTGGTACTTTTTATGATATATTACTATTATGATAAAATATTATACTCCTAGTTTGTTAATCATGTTTTCTTTTTCTAAATGCACTATGTCAATAGATCATTATAGCCGCTATTGTTTCAATCAACATTGAACTTTTACCCAATTTAAACTATCAACTTGTTTGTACTAAGCAGACAACATAGAGACGCCACTTATATTGATTGACCAGTCATGAGCTCCTCAAAGAGGGAGAAAACAAAGACTCGAAGACAGAAAGAAAGTAAGAGAGAAGGGTTGAAAGAGAGGAAAATATGGCATAGGAGAGGGAAAGCAGGAGGATAGAGATATTGAAGGAAAGATAGGGAGAGAAAGGAAGTGAGAGAGAAATATATACGGATTGAGAGGGAAAGGCAGAGAAAAGAGTGAAATAGAGAAAGAAAGAGAGAGAGAGATGGAAGATATACTGTAGAGAAAGACAGACATGGAGAAACAGAGTGAGGGATAGAAAAGGGAGACAGAAAAGGTAAATAGGATGAGAGAAAGTGAGAAAAAGAAAGACAGGGAGAACAAAAGGTTATACATAGAAAGAGGAGAATAAATTACAGAGAGATAAAGACAAAGATGGAGAAAGAGATCTAAAGAGAAAGAGAGAAGAAATAGGGAGGAAGAAATAGGGAAGGAGCGAGAACTGCAGTGAGATAAAGATAGAGGGTGAAAGAGAGAATAATAGAAAGAGAAAAGATAAAGAAATAGAGAGAAATAAAGAGCAAAAGAAACAGTGAGGGAGAAAAAAAACTATATCAAAGGAGAGAGAGAGGAGATAGAGAGAAATATAAAGAAATAGAGGGGAAGAAAAGAGAGAAAGATATATTGAGAAAGATAGAAAGATGTACAGAGTGAAAATATATAGAGAAGGATGTATTTAGAAAGAGAAATAGAGAGAGACAGAGAGAAAGAGAAAGAGAGAGCGGGGTAAAGAGAGAGAAAGATACCGTAAACTATATAGAGAGCAATAAACAGAGAGGGAGAAAGAGAAAGGGAGGAGCAGAGATAAAGAGAGAAGGAGAGAGAAAGATACAGTAAAATATATAGAAATAAATAGAAAGATATAGAGAAAGATAGAGATGGAGAAAGAGAGAGAAAGATCAAAGAGAAATGGAGGGAGTGAGTGAGAGAGAGGGGGGAGAGAAGGAGAGATAAAGATACAGTAAAATATATAGAGATAAATAGAGAGAAAGGTATAGAGAAAGATAGAGATGGAGAAAGGGAGAGAGAGTTTCTAAAGGAGCCTGCATCCGACTCTCCTCCTCCGCTCCTCCGCTCCAAAGAGCCATCTCACGGAGCCCTTTCACTCACGAACGACCCATCTCTCCCATCCACACGCGCGCTGGAGGGATACAGGACGAAAAATAGGTAGAGCTCCAGCTTGAAGCCCGACAGATGTGTGATGCTCACTCCCCGCCATGCATTGCTTCCAGCAGCTTGACGGCAAACTTTTGCCCGTCCTCAAGTGCATCGGCCCCGGCTTTGCGCGGCCGCCATCGACGTCACGTCGCCCTTTGCACACCTTTTAAAGCTTCCCCGGCGCCCGCATCGAAGGAGGGAGACGATGGAGCAAGTCGCAACAGATGCTGTGGAATTGAGATGTCGACGCGCAGCCCAAAAGTGCCCTTTTTACGGTGCGTCACAGCTCGCGCGGATCTAGTGGATGAGGTCCTCGCTGCAAGGGTGTTTCTTAGTCCTTTCCATCCAAAAACTGGCACGGAAATTTGGAGGTGCGACCTTACCTATTTGCGCACCTCATCGTTACGTCTGGGAAGCGTTTGCGTCGTTTGAACGTGTAAGTATAGGGACACTGATTTATAACCGTCAACCTCTCAAGACCTTTAGGAGGTTAAAGGGACAGTGTGTGTTATTTAGCAACACCTGGTGATTATAAAAAACTTCATTTCATAAACAAAAACAATGTTGATTTGAATAATAAGCAAAAATATAGGATTTATTGTGTAAACATGCATTAAAAAATAGAAATGAGCATTTATTTGACTTAAGATGAGGCTCACCTATATAGGAGCTGTCATGATTGGCTGTCGTCTTGCTGCTAGGGCTACCCTCTTTTTTTCTCCTTTTGGACGTCATTTTAATTATTTACTTTTTCCTCAAAAAAAGATGGTCTGCATTTATTTAATGGTCTGCATTTATCTAGCGCTTTTCAAGTAAAAGAAGGCCTCCCAAAGCGCTTTACAATGTGCTTCACACTTTTCCCTTTTACACACTAACTGATAGAAGCGTCAGCCATGCAAGGCAACTACCTATTGGGGGCATTAGGGATTCAGTGTCTTACCCAAGGACACTTTGACATATAACACTGAGGAGCCGGGAATCGAACCTGCGACCTCTTGATCCCAAGATGAGCGCTCTACCTCCTGAACTAATGCCGCCCGAAGGGAAGAAATATTGAAGTATTTTTGTTACCTTTCCTTTTTCAATTTATTTAATTTTCCCTTTTTTATTCTCCTCTTCATTGTGTTTTTAGCATTCCTCCCTTCGCATTTTTCCACTTTTTCCTTTTAGTTTCTTTTAAAAATATTTTTTTCTGTCTTTCCTTCTTACATTTCTCTCCTTTTTTATCTTTTATCTTATTTTGCAAAAAGTAGACAAAAAAAGTTAGGGATCATAATGTTGTTGAGTCTCTATAGTTTGTATTCTTCCTTGTGCTTTCTAGCCCTCGTTTTGGGTAGCACAAAACCATACAGAGACATCTAATATATTACACACTGTACCTTTAAGCTGATATAATAGTCAAGCACAATAGGTTTCTTCCCTGCTGAACAGTACTAAGCATTTGTGTTGTGTGTGTGTGTATTTCCATTGCAGATCCAGACAGAGGATGTAAATCACTAGGCCCATAATATATAACAACAGGGATCCCTTCTTCGTGTTTCCTATAAAATGGCAACCATAGTGATCAATGCAAGGAGGATCAAAAGACGCATGTGGTGGAATTAACCAACTGATGGAGACCACCAAAGCTACTGTTTATGACTCACATCAAGGCCGCTCCTTCAAGTGTGCGCTTCAGGGGCCGCCCCCCACGGCCCTCACCTTTACTGGGGTAATGATGTCATAAAATACCAGGGGCCTGTTTCTTAATCAGTTTTCATCCGCGAGCGCTCACGCAGTATGGATCCGACTGTGTGGGCTCTTGTTTTGATTCGCAGCTGATCGGTCCAGCTCGACAACTTCTGGCCTCCTTCAAGCTTTTGCTCAAGAACCCGAAAGCTTGACTTCAAAAATGGAGTTCGCGATGGTGGGCGCGGACGGCGGGTGCAACAGCCACCTGCCTTACGGGTACGCCCAAGCCCGAGCTCGGGAGAGGGAGCGTGAGCGGGAACGCCAGGCGGCCCAGTCCCGAGCGGCGGCTGAAAACGGATCGGGGGCGGACGGGGGAGGCGCCGGTTCCTCGAGCGCCTCCGCCACGTCGGGGGCGCACCTACTTAACAACCGCCAGCATCCGTCTCGGACCGCCTCCTCCTCCTGCTGTACCGCCTCGCGCCCCTCCTCCTCCTCCACCTCCTCCTCGTGCTGTCAGGATCCGGAGAAGCAGAGGCTTCTCAGAGAGCGCAAGAAGCAGCGCGGGGTCGGACGCTGGAGACGCAGCCGGACTACTCTCGGAGGGGACCTGCGCCACTCCGAACTGGCGCTCCTCGGATCTGAGGAGGACATGATGATTGAGGAGGAAGAGGGCGCCGAGGAAGAAGAGGACGAGGAGGAGGAGGGCGAGGAGGAGGAGGGAATCAAGAGGTCCACTTTTCTGTGCGACATGGACGATGATGATGACGATGAAACAGTTTCCATTACCGACAGGCACCCTCAGTCCGGATACGCCAATATTTACAGCGAGTTGGGCTGCTGCGAGAGAGTTGTCATCAACGTGTCGGGACTCAAGTTTGAAACTCAGCTAAAGACTCTCACCCAGTTCCCGGACACTCTCCTGGGGGACCCCGACAAACGCATCAGATACTTTGACCCACTGCGGAACGAGTACTTCTTTGACCGGAACCGCCCCAGTTTTGATGCCATCCTGTACTACTACCAGTCAGGAGGGCGTTTGAAAAGACCTGCAAACGTCCCGTTTGACATCTTCTCAGAAGAAGTCAAGTTTTATGAGCTCGGCGAGGAGGCGATTCTGAAGTTTCGCGAGGATGAAGGCTTTGTCAAAGAGGAAGAAAAGCCCCTTCCTGAGGATGAGTTCAAGCGGCAGATTTGGCTGCTGTTTGAATATCCTGAGAGCTCCAGCCCGGCCCGGGGCATCGCGGTGGTGTCTGTTTTGGTCATCGTCATCTCCATCGTCATCTTCTGCCTGGAGACGCTGCCTGAGTTTAGGGACGACAAGGAGTACTTGCTGGCCCGGCAGAACTCCTCGCTGCCTGACCACGGCTTCACCCCTTTCAACGACCCCTTTTTCATCGTTGAGACGGTATGCATTATCTGGTTCTCTTTCGAGATCATAGTCCGCTTCTTTGCCTGTCCCAGTAAAACGGCCTTCTTCAAAAACATCATGAACACCATTGACATTGTCTCCATCCTGCCTTACTTCATCACCCTGGGCACGGACCTAGCACAGCACCAGGGCAACGGGCAGCAGGCCATGAGCTTCGCCATCCTGAGAATAATCCGCCTCGTCAGGGTCTTCCGGATTTTTAAACTGTCCCGGCACTCCAAAGGTCTACAGATCTTGGGGCACACGCTGCGGGCCAGCATGCGAGAGCTGGCCTTACTCATCTTCTTCTTGGTCATCGGCGTCATCCTCTTCTCCAGCGCCGTTTACTTTGCAGAGGCCGACGAGCCCACCTCGCAGTTCACCAGCATCCCTGACGCCTTCTGGTGGGCTGTGGTGACCATGACCACGGTGGGCTACGGGGACATGAAGCCCATCACGGTGGGGGGCAAGATCGTGGGCTCCCTGTGCGCCATCGCCGGCGTGCTGACCATCGCGCTTCCGGTGCCCGTCATCGTGTCCAACTTCAACTATTTTTATCACCGGGAGACTGACAATAACGAGGAGCAGGCGCAGCCGGTGGTGGAGAGCATGCCGCCGGGGTGCCCTTACTTCCCAGACTTTTTGCGCAAATTTAAAGGCTCGCAGTCTGGCTCCTCACTGGGGGACAAAGCGGAATATATGGAAATGGAAGAAGGTGTCACGGAGTCTCTGTGCGGCCTGGACAAAAGCCCCAGTAAAGGCAATGGCACTGACATAAGCAGAAGAAACAGTACTAACTCCAAATCCATCCAGACTGACGTGTGATTCCGAATATGTGTCCCCCCAAACCTCTAAAACATAGTTAGTCACCCGACCAAGTTTTACAATCGGAGTTCTCCCGCCTTCCTCCCCTTCTCGCTTACGAATCGCCATGACAACCAGGTCCCACCATATTTCACTTCCATGCACACTTTTCCACAATCTTTGGACCAATTTATGTCAAATCTCAATCAGACATAGTAGAAAAGGCTCTGCACATGCACTTTATAAGTTTCATCCATTCATAACAAAAATGATTCATGATCAATTTGAGATGCATGAATTTGTGCTGGATTGATGATATTTTAGGGGGAAACTGATCCAAAATTCCAATACCCCCTTGCCAAAAATCACCCAATGCCAGAAATGATTGAGGCTCATTGGAAAGGAATTGGCTTGGTAAGTCAGCACATAAATCAGGGCTAGAAATAAATGTACTGTACATGCGCATCCACTTTAAGCAAAGTAAGCACAGGAAACGCTACGTTTAAACACAACAGCTTGGAGGAAAGACTTGCCCCTCCATGTTTTTAACGAACACACAACGTCAGTGTCCCTAAATAAGTAAGTCACCTCCGAACCATGGAATCCCTTTACACGGACGCAAACGGAACACTAAAGCAAAAAAAAATTACTCCATTGAGGAAACTCCTTATGAGGAGGTTGTGAGCAACTTCCCCATGTTGGCTGGACTTGGTGCAGATTTTTTATTTTCGTTTTTTTACTCAAGAGGACTATTACCCTCTCGCTTGGATGTGGACGTCTTCCAAGGTATGTGTCTTTATGTTGTATCTCTATTTTACTAATGATGAGCCACACGAGGCAACACAGCGCAGTTCTGAGGTCCTGGGTTTAAATCCAGCTACAGGTCATCCTGTTCAGAGTTTGCATGTTCTCCCCTTGCTTGTGTGTGGTTCCTCCAGGCCCTCCGGTTTCCTCCCTCATTCCAAAAACATGCATTTCAGGTTCATTGGCCAGTCCAAATTATCCCTAGGTGTGAGTTGTCTGTCTCTGTGTGCCCTACGACTGGCTGGCAACTAGTTCAGGGTGTCCCCTGCCCACTGCCTGGAGATACGTGGGAATGGCTCCAGCACCCCTGCGACCCTACTGAAGATAAGCGGTGCAAATTTTGCATCAATGTATTGCTTGAATGACCACTCTTTCAACACATTTATCAGGCATGAAAATGGGTCAGGGGCAGGGTTGGGTGGGGTTACTTTAAGTGGATTACTTTCAATTACTTTTGGATTACTCCAATACCAAATATGCTAATAAAAGACAAAAGAAACTAAATATGAATAAAATTTGTGAAGGCTTGGGGAGTAACAGAATACACCGAACGGCCAAAATGATGTTGGCAAGCTGTTTGGATTTATTTTCATTTTGTTTCTGTCGCATTTAGTTAGTTTTGCCGGAGATCAAAGAGATCAAAGCCAGGAAAGAAAGCTTACCACGTGTTGTGAGTCATCATTTTATTCATATTGAGTTTTTTTTCTCTTTTATTAGCATATTTGGTATTAGAGTAATCCAAAAGTAATTGAAAGTAATCCAGTTAAAGTAATCCAATCCAACCCTGGTCAGGGGCTAAATAGGTGAAAAGGGTGTGGAGGAAGTATGTTTCTGTACACGTCTTCGTTATCTTGGCTGAATTTAGCCTCAAGTGGCTTGCACCATTTATTTAGCTCGGCTAAGTTACTGTGGTAGTTGATTTTCTAACGGCTAGCCTGCTCTTAACCAGGCTAACAACTAGGCTAAGATTATCCCCGGTGATGCATTTGGAACTCCCACTGATATGATCGCACAACGGGACATGCTGTGTAGAATTTCGTCTCTACCAAGTCATTTATTACTTTAATTGCGTTTTTTTTCTTTGATTTGAAACTGAAGTGGGTGAGTGGTTAGTGCGTCTGCGGCACAGTTCTGAGGTCATGGGATTAAATCCAGCTGCTGGCCTTCCTTTGCAGAGTTTGCATGTTCTCCCCGTGCCTGCATGGGTTTTCTCTGAGCCCTTTGGTTTCCCCCACATTCCAAAAACATGCATGTCAGGTTAATTGGCCGGTGCAAATTGTCCCTAGGTGTGAATGAGTGAGTGAATTGTCTGTCTCTGTGTGCCCTGCGACTGGCTGGGTAACCAGATCAGGGTGTCCCCTGCCCACTGCCTGAAGACAGTTGGGATGGGCTCCGGCAGACCTGTGACCCTACTGAGGATAAGCAGGGCAGATAATGGATGGATGAATGGAAACTGAAGTATTAAAAAAAAGAACACCTAGATGTGCAGAAGTTTGATCACACTTCAGCTTCATCCCTGATATATGCAACATCTAAAAGGTGACATCCACAAACTCAGGGAAACATTATAATAATATAAACGAAACAAAACACATGTCAAGCCTCATATACTCAAATACTGCTGGAAGTGTGTATTTCCCTATGGGGATGAATAAAGTATCTATCTATCTATCTAGACATCTATCTATCTATCTATATAGACATCTAGACAGCTATCTATCCATCTATCTATCTAGACATCTATCTATCTAGACATCTAGACATCTATCTAGACATCTAGACATCTATCTATCTATCTAGACATCTATCTATCTAGACATCTATCTATCTATCTAGACATCTATCTATCTAGACATCTATCTATCTATCTAGACATCTATCTATCTATCTAGACATCTATCTATCTAGACATCTATATATCTAGACATCTATCTATCTAGACATCTATCTATCTATCTAGACATCTATCTATCTAGACATCTATCTATCTAGACATCTATCTATCTAGACATCTATCTATCTGTCTAGACATCTATCTATCTATCTAGACATCTATCTATCTATCTATCTATCTATCTATCTATCTATCTATCTATCTATCTATCTATCTATCTATCTATCTATCTATCTATCTATCTATCTATCTATCTATCTATCTATCTATCTATCTATCTATCTAGACATCTATCTAGACATCTATCTAGACATCTACCTAGACATCTATCTATCTATCTATCTATCTATCTATCTATCTATCTATCTATCTATCTATCTATCTATCTATCTATCTATCTATCTATCTATCTATCTATCTATCTATCTATCTATCTATCTATCTATCTATCTATCTATCTATCTATCTATCTATCTATCTATCTATCTATCTATCTATCTAGACATCTAGACATCTAGACATCTAGACATCTATCTAGACATCTATCTAGACATCTATCCATCTAGACATCTATCTATCTAGACATCTATCTATCTAGACATCTATCTATCTATCTATCTATCTATCTATCTATCTATCTATCTATCTATCTATCTATCTATCTATCTATCTATCTATCTATCTATCTATCTATCTATCTATCTATCTATCTATCTATCTATCTATCTATCTATCTATCTATCTATCTATCTATCTATCTATCTATCTATCTATCTATCTATCTAAATATATCATTTCTTTCATACTGGGAATTGTACCCCAAGAATCATAATTGCAATTGTATCATGAAGTAGACAAAGATCCCTACCCCTATTGGTATCGGCCACCAGTTCCTTAAAATAATTGGAATAAATCGTCTTTTGATGTCATTGATAACAATGTAGTGAGCATCATCAGACCCTGCATGCCGGGATAAAGATGTAATAAAGACTTCAAAAATAAAAACAAGAAAAACAAAAAAGTGAGGATAAATAGGTGTCACAAATAAACAATACTTGATATTACATGAGAAGCCCAACTTTATTGGCGATAGAAAGCGTCTTCTTCTGCTTTTGTGGGTCCAGAGTGTTTTGTTGGCATGCTGCCTTTGAAGAAACTTGAAAATGTGAAAGATTCGCGCATAAATAATGTAGGTTCGTCAAGCTTTTTTAGGTATTTGTACACCTCAGACCACTATGTCAGAAAAGGGGCGGGCCAACTGTTTAGCCTATTACAACGCAGGACACAATGCACGATGACAATCTGCAATGTAGTAAAATCTTGATACAGCAAAGGATTTCTGTCACAGTTGCCATGGCACCCAATTGGCCCCGCCCATGTGAAGCCCGCTGCGGCTCGTTGACAGATTGGCTTCCCTGCTATTTAAACCCAGTCCTGTCACTCTCTTTGTGTCAGTCCGTCAACCAACCTCTGCCCCGCAAGACGTGGGTTTTTGACTCGGCCCTGTTTCCTGTTGGTATTTCCTGTCCGGTATTGTTCCTGTTTATTTTTGTCCCGTTTAATATCGCTTTACAGTTTCGTTCCCGTCAATTTTTGTCCTGTTAATTATTCTCTCTAGTTTTCGTTCCTGTTTAGTTTGCCCTGTTTAATTTTGACATCCTGTTTCATTATCAATCCTGTCTGTTCGGTCCTGTCCGGTATCGACCCCATGTGTCCGATATCTACTCAGGGAATTGGTATCAATCTCGTCGGCCTCTGGCTTCCTATCATTTCATGCCAGACTACTGCCTAACGTGCATGACTCCTCATTTCCCGTAAAATAAAAGGCTTGTGTGAGAGACGTCACGCGTTTGGGTCCTGATCCTGTTTCGGTTCATGACACGAATCTGTTGTTTCCATAGGCAAGATATACATTTTCAGTCTTGTGTGCTTGTTTAGGGTGGTTGTTTAGGGTTGGTTCTTGAACACATGGGACATAACGTCTAAGAACCAACAAAAGATGAAGAGTTTAGCACTGTAATTAAGAAGAAAGATACATTTGTCATTTCAATAGTCTTTTAAATATTAAACACAACAAAAGAAACCTTGGAGAATATGTAATGGCTGTAACCGGAGTGTTTTAATTTGAAGATGAGCAGAGTGTAAACTTATACTAGGTAAGGGTTGGTGCTACACCTCATTAAAAATGCGAAAACTTTGCTTGACTGCCTTAAGAAGTTCCTTAGATTGCATACTGGAGGGATCTCTCACTCTGATTACCCAGAAGCACCAACGAACAGGGTTGGGTAGGGTTACTTTAACTGGATTACTTTCAATTACTTTTAGATTACTCCAATACCACATATGCTAATAAAAGACAAAAGAAACTAAATATGAATAAAATGATCACTCACAACACGTGGTAAGCTTTCTCTCCTGGCTTTGATCTCTTTGATCTCCGGCAAAACTAACATAAAATGCGACAGATCAAAGAGATCAAAGCCAGGGGAGAAAGCTTACCACGTGTTGTGAGTCATCATTTTATTCATATTTAGTTTCTTTTGTATTTTATTGGCATATTTGGTATTGGAGTAATCCAAAAGTCATTGAAAGTAATCCAGTTAAAGGTATCCTACCCAACCCTGATTTTATGTTAGTTTTGCCAGAGATCACAGAGATCAAAGCCAGGAGAGAAAGCTTACCACGTGTTGTGAATCATCATTTTATTCATATTTAGTTTATTTTGTCTTTTATTAGCATATTTGGTATTGGAGTAATCCAAAAGTAATTGAAAGTAATCCAGTTAAAGTAACCCTACCCAACCCTGATTTTATGTTAGTTTTGCCGGAGATCACAGAGATCAAAGCCAGGAGAGAAAGCTTACCACGTGTTGTGAGTCATAATTGTATTCATGTTTAGTTTCTTTTGTCTCTTATTAGCATATTTGGTATTGGAGTAATCATAAAGTAATTGAAAGTAATCAAGTTAAAGTAACCCTACCCAACTCTGATTTTATGTTAGTTTTGCTGGAGATCAAAGAGATCAAAGCCAGGAGAGAAAGCTTACCACGTGTTGTGAATCATCATTTTATTCATATTTAGTTTCTTTTGTCTTTTATTAGCATATTTGGTATTGGAGTAATCCAAAAGTCATTGAAAGTAATCCAGTTAAAGTAACCCTACCCAACGCTGATTTTATGTTAGTTTTGCCGGAGATCACAGAGATCAAAGCCAGGCGAGAAAGCTTACCACGTGTTGTGAGTCATCATTTTTTTCATATTTAGTTTCTTTTGTCTTTTATTAGCATATTTGGTATTGGAGTAATCATAAAGTAATTGAAAGTAATCAAGTTAAAGTAACCCTACCCAACTCTGATTTTATGTTAGTTTTGCTGGAGATCAAAGAGATCAAAGCCAGGAGAGAAAGCTTACCACGTGTTGTGAGTCATAATTGTATTCATGTTTAGTTTCTTTTGTCTTTTATTAGCATATTTGCTATTGGAGTAATCCAAAGGTAATTGAAAGTAATCAAGTTAAAGTAACACTACCCAACCCTGATTTTATGTTAGTTTTGCCGGAGATCAAATAGATCAAAGCCAGGAGAGAAAGCTTACCACGTGTTGTGAGTCATCATTTTATTCATATTTAGTTTCTTTTGTCCTTTTTTAGCATATTTGGTATTGGAGTAATCCAAAAGTAATTGAAAGTAATCCAGTTAAAGTAACCCGACCCAACCCTGCCAACGAACAATTATGATCATGTAAAACAGGGCTGCTCGTTACGTACAGTGCCTTGCAAAAGTATTCGTCCCCCAAGAATTTTTCGACATATTGCCATATTTCAGGCTTTAAACTTAAAGATAACGAAAACCAAATGTATTCAACATTTTATACAGTTTCTTTTAAGTAAGCGTTTGAAAAATATTTGAGTTAATACATTGTACAACCTCCTTTTGCTGAGATCACAGCCTCAAGTCTTTTTGGGTATGTCTCTAGAAGTTTTGCACATCTTGAAACAGAAATATTTGAAAAATTCTACCTTAGGCAGCACGGCGGCGCAGTGGTTAGCGCATGTGCGGCACAGTTCATGTCTTGGGAACCTCCTGCGTGGGTTCAAATCCAGCTCCAGACTTCCTGTGCGGAGTTTGTATGTTCTCCCCGTGCTTGTGTGGGTTTCCTCCGGGCACTCCGGTTTTCCTCCCACATTCCAAAGACATGCATTTCAGGTGGATTGCCCAGTCCAAATTGTCCCTAGGTGTGAATCAGCGAGTGAGTTGTCTGTCTCCGTGTGCCCTGCAATTGGCTGGCAACCAGTTCAGGGTGTCCCCTGCCCACTGCCCGATGATTGCTGGGATGGGCTCCAGCACCACCGCGACCCTACTGAGGATAAGCGGTGTAGCTAATGAGATGAGATGAGATGAGATTCTACCTTACAAAACAGCTCACGTTTCTCAAGGTTTAAAGGCGATCATTTGTCCACTAGTGGGTGACCTTTGTGTGTCCACTTAGGAATACTTCTACAGAAATACAAAAAAATACTACACAATAACTACAAAACTAAATATCAAAACTACATAGATAGATAGATACTGTATTCATCCCCGTAGGGAAATTCACACTTCCAGCAGTCTACCCCGTTGTTTATTAACAGATTAACATGATGCCCTAAGTGCTTGTAGCGGAGTGGATGACGTCACACGCCAGTCCAAAAGTTCGACATCCCTGCGGCAGATGGAAATCTTTTTCTTTGTGTCCAGGGACACACCACCTCATGTTAGCGAGTCCGTCTCCTCTCCGATTCCCGTAGGCTTTCGTGTCTCTGTATAGCAGCGCTGAAGCCGGATAGCTCTGGGTAGCTCCAGGTGGCTACACGTTAGTGTCCGGGGTGCTAAAACGTGAGCCACGTTTCCGCAAAACACAGCAACTGCGCTCCCTGTGCGCTTCGATGTTTTCCACCAGCACTCGATGGTCTTTTTTGGTCGTGAGTTCACATTTACCATTATTACGGATGGTACCGAAGACTTATAACGCCGCTAGCCGCTTAGCTAGCTCCGGCTCTTCTTCCACCATAGGCCCCCTCATCACGCCGGCACGAGAATTCTTCAGGGCAGGGAGTTGATTCCTCGAATAAACGCATTTTTGTGCGCTAAAACCCATGTCCATAGGATAGAAAGTCATCCAAAGTGTAGTTGTCAAACGGGAAGAAAAACACCGAAGATAGACGCAGACAATAAAACAATAAATCACAAAAAGTGAGAGATAACAGGGGAGCTGCTGGAAAGGCAGCCGCTCGATGGCGGCGCCGCTTTGACAGAGTGCTTAAAACAGAGACCTCGTGTATTATTTTGCTTTTATTCTGAAAATAAAAAATAGAATAGAATTACTACAAAAATACTACTACAGTAATACTATATTACAAAATACTACGACATAATTATTTACTCCAAAAATACTACAAAAATACAACTGCGGTAATATTACAAAAATACTAAAGAAATATGACAAAAATACTACTATGGAAATACTACAGAAATTCTACAAAGATACTCCTAAAATAATGCTTTGGAAATACATCAATTGTACATACATATGAAATATAAATACCTAATACTATAATATAAAAGACCTCTAGAGAAATATTACTACAAAAATACTACTACAAGAGGTTTACAACAGAAATACTGAAAATTACACGTTTAGCGATACTACAAAGATTCTCCCGTGGAAATATCACAAAATAAAAATAAAACTACTGTAACACTGTACTACAGAAATACTACAGATATCCAACAAACACTCTTATATGGAAATATTACAAAAAACAACAGAGATAGTACAAAAATACTAAAAGAAATAATACGACAAAAATACTATAATTATAAAACTACTGTAATACAAACATACTATGAAAATATTACAGATATACAACAACAAAAATCTACTTTCAAAATACAACAGAAATACTACAGAAATACATACTATGTAAAAATTACTTCAGATATGAATTATGTGTGATTTATGACCTTATGAAATATCATCGATGAATGACTTTATGTATTGTGAGTGATTTATGACGTAATTGTTTATGAGTGGATTATAAGCCTTATTGTAGGCACCACTTCCCCAGAGAGAGAGAGATGAGAGAGAGAGAGAGAGAGAGAGAGAGAGAGAGAGAGAGAGAGAGAGAGAGAGAGAGAGAGAGAGAGAGAGAGAGAGAGAGAGAGAGAGAGAGACAGAGCGACAATGCCACGTACGTCAAAACGGTCATAAATCATCGGGGTCATAAATTCTAATCAGCTGTTCACGACTACATCACAAAATCAGCCATTCAGTGACGAAATTGCATTCCAGAAAAATATCTATGAATTATGTTTGATTTATAACCTTATGAATTATAATTGATTAATGACCTTGTATATTATGAGTGATCTATGACCTTAAGGTTTATGAGTGGATTATGACCCTAATTGTAGGTGTGACTTCTGAATAGAGAGAGATCGACAATGCCACGTGCGTCAAAACGGTCGTAATTCATCAGGGTCATAAATTCTAATCTACTGTTCACGACAACATCACAAAATCAGCCATTCAATAACAAAATTGCATTCCAGGACAATATCTATGAGTTTTGTGTGATATATGTCCTTATGAATTATAATTGATGGATGACCTTGTATATTATGAGTGATTTATGACCTTGAGGTTTATGAGTGGATTATGACCCTCATTATAGGTGTGACCTCCGAAGAGAGAGAGATCAACAATGCCACGTGTGTCAAAACGATCGATGAATGACTTTATGTATTGTGAGGGATTTATGACCCAATTGTTTTTGAGCTTAATGGTAGGCGCGACTTTCCCTGAGAGAGAGAAATGAGAGAGAGAGAGAGAGAGAGAGAGAGAGAGAGAGAGAGAGAGAGAGAGAGAGAGAGAGAGAGAGAGAGAGAGAGAGAGAGAGAGAGAGAGAGCTGAATGACCTAATATATTATGAGTGATTTATGACCTTAAGGTTTATGAGTGGATTATGACCCTAATTATAGGTGTGACCTCTGAATAGAGAGAGAAAGACAATGCCACGTGTGTCAAAACATGCAGATCATTTCAAAACAGTCATAAATCATCAGGGTCATAAATTCTAATCAGCTGTTTACGACGACATCACAAAATCAGCCATTCAGTGACGAAATTGCATTCCAGGAAAATATCTATGAATTATGTGGGATTTATGACTTTATGAATTATAATTGATTAGTGACTTTATGGGGCAGCACGGCGGCGCAGTGGTTAGCGCTTGTGCGGCACAGTTCATGTCATGGGAACCTGTCGTGGGTTCAAATCCAGCTCCAGACTTCCTGTGCGGAGTTTGTATGTTCTCCCCGTGCTTGCGTGGGTTTCCTCCGGGCACTCCGGTTTCCTCCCACATTCCAAAAACATGCATTTCAGGTGAATTGGCCGGTCGAAATTGTCCCTAGGTGTGAATGAGCGAGCGAGTTGTCTGTCCCCGTGTGCCCTGCGATTGGCTGGCAACCAGTTCAGGGTGTCCCCTGCCCACTGCCCGGAGATGGCTGGGATGGGCTCCAGCACCCCCGCGACCCTACTGAGGATAAGCGGTGTAGCTAATGAGATGAGAGAGAGATGAGATTAGTGACTTTATGTATGCTGAGTGATTTAGGACCTTAAGGTTTATGAGTGGATTATTACCCTAATTATAGGCATGACTTTCCCAGAGAGAGAGCAACAATGCCATGTGCGTCAAAACGGTCGTAATTCACCAGGGTTATAAATTCTAATCAGCTGTTCACAAGGACATCACAAAATCAGCCATTCAATGACGTAGTTGCCTTCCAGGAAAATATTTATGAATCGTGTGATTCATGACCTTATGAATTATAATTGATTAATGACCTTATGTATTATGAGTGATTTATGAGTGGATTATGAGCCTAATTGTAGGCTTGACTTTACCAGAGAGAGAGAGCAACAATGCCACGTGCGTCAAAACAGTCGTCAATCGTCAGGGTCATAAACTATTTACAGTGCTATGAAAAAGTATTTGCCAACTTACTGATTTCTGTGTTTTTTGCATATGTATCACTCACAAAGGTTTCAGACCATCAAAATAATTTTAATATTACAGTGAGAAAACCCAAGAAAATACAAAATGCAGTTTCCGAATGTTAATTCTGTTTAATAAGGCACAAAAATTCAAATACTATTGGGCCCTATGGGAAAAAGTAATTGCCCTTCCTAGTAAATCACAAAGAAATTGTGACTAACCACAGTTTTGGGAAAACTGAGCAGTGGTTAGCGCTTGTGCAGCACAGTTCATGTCATGGGAACCTCCTGCGTGGGTTCAAATCCAGCTCCAGACTTCCTGTGCGGAGTTTGTATGTTCTCCCCGTGCTTGCGTGGGTTTCCTCCGGTCACTCCGGTTTCCTCCCACATTCCAAAATCATGCATGTTAGGTTAATTGGCTGGTCCAAATTGTCCCTAGGTGCCAATGAGCGAGTGAGTTGTCTGTCCCCGTGTGCCCTGCGATTTGCTGGCAACCAGTTCAGGGTGTCCCCTGCCCACTGCCCGGAGATGGCTGGGATGGGCTCCAGCCCCCCCCGCGACCCTAATGAGGATAAGCGGTACAGCTAATGAGATGAGATGAGATGAGTTGAATTCCACAGGCCACACCCCAAATTGATTGCCACCACCTGTCTTAAATCAAGAAAATGCCCATAATAAATCTGTTAAAGTGCAGCAGGCTACAAAATTTCAAGAACACCAATAACATGCCACAAAATTCCAGAAGAAACTTTAACAAAAGTGATTAAAATCTATCAGTCCGGAAAAGGTCACAGAACCTTTTCTAATAGCTCCAGCGAACCACAAATGAAAAAAATGTCAACAGTGGCAAATCTTCCCAGTAGTGGGACAATTGCCTTCTCAGGAGGTTACAAAAAAGCTCTAGAACATCCAAGAAACTGCAGGCCTCGCTGGCCTCAGTTAAGCACAGTGTTCATGACTCTTCTAGAAGAAAGACACTGGCAAAAAAGTGTGTCAGAATTTAGAGTCATACAATAATACAGGGGCAGCACGGCGGCGCAGTGGTTAGCGCTTGTGCGGCACAGTTCATGTCATGGGAACCTGTCGTGGGTTCAAATCCAGCTCCAGACTTCCTGTGCGGAGTTTGTATGTTCTCCCCGTGCTTGCGTGGGTTTCCTCCGGGCACTCCGGTTTCCTCCCACGTTCCAAAAACATGCATTTCAGGTGAATTGGCCGGTCCAAATTGTCCCTAGGTGTGAATGAGCGAATGAGTTGTGTGTCCCTGTGTGCCCTGTGATTGGCTGGCAACCAATTCAGGGTGTCCCCTGCCCACTGCCCGGAGATGGCTGGGATGGGCTCCAGCCCCCCCGCGACCCTAATGGGGATAAGCGGTACAGCTAATGAGATGAGATGAGATGAGACAATAATACAGTTCAAGTTTCAGAGACGAGAAGGTTCATTAATAAGCAGAAAAAAGACAAGAAGGTTCATCGAGTTGGACTTCTCTCTTGCTGAATTCTTGTTCTTCTTTGTTTCTCTGCATCCCCCTGTCTTAAAGTGACACGGTCGATTTTTAAAGATATTCCCTATGTTGGGAATTAATGATCAAAATGTACCGTTTACTTAATTGTTCGAATTACTTATCTGACTCCATTAACCAAACACAACCTACATTCATCCAACAATTTATGCGCACTCGTTTCTTGAGAGAAAAAATGACCAGGAAAGCCGACATTTCACACGGGGGCGGATGTTTATTGTTCCTAACAGAAGATCGAAGTGCAGGGGTGTCAAACTCATTTTAACTCGGGGGCCACACGATAGAACAAACATTCTGTCGGGGGCCGGACTAGTAGATTAAAGAGAAAGAAAAAGAGAGATAAAGAAATAAGATGAATCGGGAGGAAAAAGGAGAGAGGGCAGGACAAAGAAAGAAAAAGAGAGAGGGAGAGAGTGTGAGAAACAAAAGAGATAAAAAGAGAAGTCGTGAGAGAGGGGGAAAGAAAGGGAGAGGAAGAAAGAAATCCAAAGAGAAATAGAAAGACAAAAGGAGAGAAAAGGAGAGAAAAGAAAGTGCGAAGGGTAGGAAGAGAGAAAGAGAAAAGAGAGAAAAGGAAAAAAGGAAGTTAGAGCAAAAGAGGTTAAAAGACACAGAGAGAGAAAGAGACAAAGAGCAATAAAGGAAGAGAAAAAGAGAGATGCAGAGAGTGAAAGAGACAGAGTGTGAGAAAAGGGGTGGAAAAGAAAGAGAGAGAGAGAGAGAGAGGGAGAGAGAGAGAGAGAGAAATAAATACAAGTACAGTGTCTTTGTGAGAGGCACCTGGCTTTGGCAACATCAAGTTGACATATTTCAACCTGCAGCTTGTTTTTCTCTTGCGCTTCTATGAGTGTTGTCTCGCGGGCCGGATTCAATCCCTTAGCGGGCCTGATCTGGCCCGCGGGCCGCCTGTTTGTCACCTGTGTCTAAGTGTATCAACAGGAGACCGCGCTCCCCTCCCAGTTGCCCCGGATCATTTATACATTTCACAAAGAAAGAAAAGACATCCCATTGGCTATGTGCTATGTGTCATCTATAGTTAAAGTTGGCTTTCTCTTATTGGTCTTCCCCTCGTATGAGGGCGTGTCGGCTGGGCTCCTTAATCGTCGCATACCAGCGGCACCCCGACGTCTGTCCTTGTGCGTCTGGCCTTCTCCGTCAGCATTCACAGGAATTTTGTCATCAGAAATACGTCTGATGCATTCCACACAGCCTAAACTTCTAATGTACCTTAAATAAAAACAGTCAGTGAATATCTCTACTGCATCAAACTGAGAACATGTACTTTGTAGTCAATCGTGTAATATCCTTTAGAGTCAAATGTATAAAATCCTTTACCTAACAGAATTTAGGCACAAAAAGTGTAGTGTTCCTCCTCACAATGATGCCTATATGTTACAAAATATTCTTTGCATTCCGATGTTTTCCAATCAAGGGAATCCCAAACCCATAGCTATCTCGGTTTTTTCAAAGTTCATGAGTCCACAGTCAAGATCAAAGTCAAAGTCCAATTTTCACCGCAACCTTGATGCAGAGCTCTATGATAAATAAAACGCTGGCAGGATTCTATGTCTGGGGTAGCTTGCCACTCGAATCACCGTGATTTCCTATTGTCCAAGGGGTCTAGTTATTTTCCAGGGGAGGGAAAAGAACCTAGACAAAACTCGTCTAGATTGGGTTTTTTGTCCTTTATGAATCACACCGTCACCGGTGGAGTCAACAAAGAAAAGGAGAGATTTGGTTTCAAAATTCCAAGGAATGTCATGCTCACGATTCTTGTCGTTTACCCTGAGGTGCATGTTCTGCCCACAGCGAGCAATGAAAATGGAGTAGTTATTGGCACGACTCATCGCAAAAAACCCTTTGTTGCAAAGTATTACGGATTGATAATCAGAATATATAACAGAACTGTCACAAGCCAGGAACGGAGACAGGACCCAATAGCGTTCGTTGTTACTCAGCTTTTATTGAGAAAGAGAGCAGTGCTTGCATCCACGATCCGATGATCGTCAGTCACGGGTAGCTGATGGCAGGAACGCGGAAGTGGCGCTTCCGTGTCGAGCGAGGGTCGTCGTTGACAGCGAGAAAACAGGTCGATGGCGAGGACGGGGGAGCAAAACAGTAACAGGTCCAGAAAAGAGGTCGGCAACAGGTATCAGGCAGGAAACAGGGCAAAACAGGTCGATGGCCGGGACGGAGGAGCAAAGCAGAAACGGGTCCAGAGACAGGTCGGCAACAGGTATCAGGCAGGAAAAAACAGGGCAGGATAATGTCGGATAGTACAAAGCTTGAGAGCATAGGTTCGCAGAACGGTCTGACGCCGGTAACAGGGAGCCGGCGGGTTTAAAAAGTGGCCGGGAGCCAATCAGCGACCAGGGCTGTTGGCGCCAAAGGGGCAGCCGCAGGTGCCCCGAATCAGTAATCATGACAAGAACAACACTTCATAATTACGTTTATTATAAATCTACTTATAACATTCATTGCATGTATATGCCATCACTGTTTTCCATCTGCCATCAGTATGTATCTGTATTTACTCATCTTCATTCACGCAATGTTTGCGTTGCGTCATCTGCTACCAGCCACGGGAACTCCTTTTTCCACGATGCTTTTAATGTACGTTTACGTTTTTTTGCGTCATCAATTTTGTTAGCTTCTTTTGAATCTTTCTTCTGGGGCGGAGGTTTTGGTTGGATTCCTAACCACTTCTCGATTTTTCTCGTGTTCTCTGTGCATGCACTTTGGAAAATGATATGCAAATGCACGACTTTATAACGCTCGGGAAAGTCGAAGTTATTCGATGCGGGCTTCTGATTGGCTGTCGAGTATGCAAATTGGAAAACGAACCGAAATTCAGAAATTTCCAAATTGAACGAAGATTTCGAAGTCGGAATAAAGCAAACGTTTGATTCTGGAAAAAAAAAGATGTCTTTCGTTTATTCTAATTTCCCTTTTTAAATGGGTAACTAATTACCGATACTTCACGGCAGCACATGTTTACTGTTTTCATACCTGTCAACCTCCACGGCTCCATGCCCGTACAAACTGTCGTATTTTCCCGTACAAAATACAAAATAATCGTACACCATCTTTTTTTTTTCAGAATGATGCATGATGGGAAATCCCCAGGCGGCAGACGCATGCGCACAGTAGCATCAAACCGCTCGCTTTGTTTGCAACGAAAAAAATGATACCGAGATAGAGGCTACCGCGGCGAACTCCTTTGACTTGATTGATTTGCCGTTTCGAGATAGTCGGTGTATACCGGATGGTACCCATAATTGACAAATTTGCCTTTTTCCGTACAGATTTCCTTGTACGTCGTACTCGTCTTAAAATGCATAAAAAACTTTGTATGGCAAAACTGTCAGGGTTGGGTAGGGTTACTTTAACTGGATTACTTTCAATTACTTTTGGATTACTCCAATACCAAATATACTAATAAAATACAAAAGAAACTAAATATGAATAAAATGACAAAATTTTGTGCAGGCTTGGGGAGTAACGGAATACATGGAACGGCAAAAATGATGTTGGCATGTTGGATTTCTTTTCATTTTGTTTCTGTCGCATTTTATGATAGTGTTGCCGGAGATCAAAGAGATCAAAGCCAGGAGAGAAAGCTTACCACGTGTCGTGAGTCATCATTTTATTCCTATTTAGTTTCTTTTGTCTTTTATTAGCATATTTGGTATTGGAGTCATCCAAAAGTAATTGAAAGTAATCCAGTTAAAGTAACCCTACCCAACCCTGAAAACCGTACAGGGTGACAGGTATGTGTTTTGCGCTGAGCAGTTACAGTATAATCTCATAGGAACTATTTCTACTCAACAGTTTTCACCAGAAAAAAACGCAGTCTCCACTCAGTGCCTCACACTTCAGCCTTACGTAATATTGTAGCTTATGGCGAGAAGCGCAATCCAAAACATTTTGCAAGCATGGTGCGTGGGTCAGACATATTCTTAGTGCTGCGCCACTGAGCTGAGTGTGAAAACAGCTCGTATCATCTGCAGCCACACAACAAAGCCGAACGGGTTTAATAATGTGTTTGTAGTGCAGATTCAGACAGTATGGGTCGGCCATCTGACCAAAGGAGTTATTTATGCTCATTAATCTCAAATTCTGCCATGCCTGTCGAGGAACATCCAAGGTGGCCAGGAAGTTCATTTGTCAAATCTAACGCCATACAATGTCAAGTGGAGTCATGTTTATTGGTGACGCCCTTAATCACAAGGAGTCTCAAAGCGCTGCACAGACTATTGCCAACTACAGACTACTATGACACCATCCCCTGATCTAAAACCTACATGAGTGCAAGGAAAAACTCAAAAGCCTCAGTCAAATTAAGTCATATTTATCTGTATAGCCCTTAATCACAAGGAGTCTCAAAGCGCTGCACAGACTATTGCAAACCACAGACTATTATGACACCATCCCCTCATCTAAAACCGACATGAGGGCAAGGAAAAACTCAAAAGCCTCAGTCAAATTAAGTCATATTTATCTGTATAGCCCTTAATCACAAGGAGTCACAAAGGGCTGCACAGACTATTGCAAACTACAGACTACTATGACACCATCCCCTGATCTAAAACCTACATGAGGGCAAGGAAAAACTCAAAAGCCTCAGTCAAATTAAGTCATATTTATTTGTATAGCCCTTAATCACAAGGAGTCTCAAAGCGCTGCACAGACTATTGCCAACTACAGACTACTATGACACCATCCCCTGATCTTAAACCTACATGAAGGCAAGGAAAAACTTAAAAGCCTCAGTCAAATTAAGTCATATTTATCTGTATAGCCCTTAATCACAAGGAGTCTCAAAGTGCTGCACAGACTATTGCCAACTACAGACTATTATGACACCATCCCCTGATCTAAAACAGACATGAGGGCAAGGAAAAACTCAAAAGCCTCAGTCAAATTAAGTCATATTTATCTGTATTGCCCTTAATCACAAGGAGTCTCAAAGCGCTGCACAGACTATTGCCAACTACAGACTATTATGACACCATCCCCTGATCTAAAACAGACATGAGGGCAAGGAAAAACTCAAAAGCCTCAACATGAGGAAAATGAAGAAACCTTGAGAAGGGACCGCACAACTTCCAGGTTTTCCCAACCTAAATTAGTTCTCTGCGATGTCTGTATTGTTTAGCATATTTTAGTGGTTAAAAAGAAACTTTTTTAATAAAAAAAAAAAATATATAATAATATTAGATACAGTAAACCCTCGGTTATCGTGGTTAATCGGGACCAGAACCCGGCACGAAACGTGAAAAATGTGAAGTCCTTTACATAAAAGGGCCCAAGGGGGAAACTTAGCTTCTGATGACGTCCTTACCGACTGAGAGTACACTAGTACAACAAAATAACAACCATAGGTTGACAAATAAGAACACAGGACATTGAATTGCAGTTGAATGAATAGTCTTTAACCGATCATATTTCAGCCATTACGTGTTGCCAGGCTCGGAAATCTGCCTGGAGGCCTCCAGAAGCAGATCTGCAGGCCCTCCTGGGACATTGCAAGTGACAATGAATCTATTGGTTTAACCAATCAGATTTCGAGTTGTCGACATCAAGGCCTTCTTGCAGCCGTAAAGAAAGTAATGCACCAAAGTCTTAACTCTATTATTCTACTAAATGATAGCATTTATTTTTCAATCTACAGTCAACTTTTAACTTGTTGAAACATTGAAATCATTTTAACTGAGCAACTTAAAAGTCAGGCACACACAACAAAATGACTTTTCAGAGCGACAACATATAAACTATGAAATACAAGAATACGCTTTACATTTGTTATTAAAATATTTACAAATGTACAAAAAAAACAAGAACATTTGAACATTTTTTATACTCAACAGATTTTAAAGTCAACAGTGTAGAATCCTTGGGAAACAAATGTACAAGTATCCTGTATTGTTTTGTACTAAAAAATAAATATTTCATAAAGTAATATGCTCTATAAAGTTGAGTTCAACTTACTTTTGGAAGATGCGCTTCAAGAGATCTTCCTCCGTGGTAAAGCTTCCATTCACAAGAGAAACAAAATGTCTTGAAAAGAACTGGCTCTTGATTGGTGGGAAGCCGGCAATAGGTGGCTCATAGAACCGGTTCGCACGCGAACGATACATCACTAAAGGCCATCACTGAAGGCGTGGGTGTGAAATACACGGCCCGCCGCTGCATCTTATAAATAATCTCATTGATATCGTTTTAAATATGACTCTTTGCATCATAATGACTTGTTCTGCAGAAATTGGGTGGACAACAAATACTGAAAGTCCTCAATGACAACACTCAGAGAAGCGCAAGAGAAAAACAAGCTGCAGGTTGGAATAGGTCAACTTGATGTTGCCAAAGCCAGGTGCCTCTCACGAAGACACTGTACTTGTATTTATTTCTCTTTCACTCTCTCTCCCTCTCTCTTTCTTTTCCACCCCTTTTCTCCCACTCTGTCTCCGTCTCTTTCACTCTCTGTGTCTCTCTTTTTCTCTTCCTTTGTTGCTCTTTGTCTCTTTCTCGCTCTGTGTCTTTTAACTTGTTCCTTTTCTCTCTATCCTCTTTCTCTCTTCATACCCTTAGCGCTCTCCTTCTGTCTTTCTATTTCTCTTTGGATTTCTTTCTTCCTCTCCCTTTTTTTTCCCTCTCTCACGACTTTCTATCCCTCTCTCTCTCTTTTTCTTTCTTTGTCCCGCCCTCTCTCCTTTTCCCTCCCTCTTTCTCTTATTTCTTTATCTCTTATTTCTTTCTCATTAATCTACTAGTCCGGCCCCCGACAGAATGTTTGTTCTATCGTGTGGCCCTCGAGTTAAAATGAGTTTGACACCCCTGAGCTAGGACATCTATCCAAATACTTGGTCAGGGACACTCAGGGTCTGGAGTCTGTCACCATAGCACATCCAGGCATATTAACACTTATGAGTCAATATCACCTTAAGGTGCCTTAGAGACTCTCACATTTCACCCTTTAAAGTTTTATAATGGACGTCATACCAGTTTTGAGTCTTCAGGTCTTGTAAGGCCTTCTCTGCTGGCCCTAAATATATTTGAAACATGTTCTGTTAATTACATTCTGTCCATTAATACTTATTAAAAAAATCCAAATTGTTTTTCAGCTTCCTTTCATTGCTTCTCCCTGGTTGTGAAGCTTCAGGTGTGTGTTTTCATCTTAGGGCAATGAACCAATCACATTTCAGCCACTAGTGGTTGCTAGGCTCAGAAATCTTCCCGGGAGCCTTCAAAAAAAATCCTGAAGGCCATGTATCGTGCCATCAGTGTTCAGTAAAGCTGTTGTTTTAGAAAATCAGATTCCAAGTTGAAGAGTCAGCGCCTGCTAGCGGGCCTTGGGAAACATCAGCGGTTTTACAAACTATGATTGGGCAGGTGATGTGAGGGTATGGTAAGCCTCCTACCACAAGAGGGCCCCAACCAGGGTTTGAACTGGGCACTGTGCCCAATTACCCTGAACTCTTAATATAGGACTCTTTGGACACCATAATTGGTCAAGTAACATTTATTTATTCCGCCACGGTGATTCTGGTCTTCATGTCATTATAATTTCCACCTCTGTGTCAAGTTATTCTATGCTTGTTTCTAGTTTCTTTGTTACTTTACCAGTTCTGAGTTTGTTTTTTGTTTCTGATTTCTTGATTGGGTATTTCATTAGTTGCTTTGTGCATACTTGTTTGCTTGGTTCTTTGGTCTTGGTTTTGTTAATAAATACCGTCTTTGTTTACAGCACCCCTCTTTTTAGTTCCTGCCTTCCCCGCATGGGTCCATCACCCCAGATTTGACAAGTGACCTACCGAGGCAACAGCCGTTAAACTAGAACAGAACAAGCTGCAAGAGAAAATATATTGTTGTGTTGATTTAATAGCAAAAGGTCAGCTTTTTGCAAGCGGGAAAAGGTTTTGTCCACCACTTTCAGCCTTGAAGTAGGATTGGACGCCCAATTCCGACCTGGTCCAAATTCTGACCCAGGTTTCGACTAAAATATCAATCAATACGTTTGGGTTGGGCCGAGCTTCTATCTTGCTGACTTTTTCTTATTTGTTATTATCCACCCATCATTGTTCTTCTTTGTCTCAGTTCATATTGTTTAACAGACATTTTGTTACAAAAGAGAAGCTTTAAATGCGGTTAAGGAATCTGTGAATGTGAAAAACCCAAAGTTTTAAAGGTGGATGGAGTCACGCACTAAGAATTGCCAATACGTAGCTGCTCCGGCGTTAGCATGCAGGTAATAGTTGTCTTTCAACTAGACAAATCTGTATATTGACTTGATAACCCTGACATATCGACAGAAAGGAGGCCATGATAAATGAAAGTACCGTAAATTCCGGACTATAAGCCGCTACTCTTTTCCCAAACTTTCAACTCTGCGGCTTATTCAGTGATGCGGCCATTTTATGTAATTTTTCTAACGGCCGCCAGCGGCGCTCGAGTACAAAAGGTAAGATTTAGACTGCAACTTCTTAGCTTGTGCACAAATTTAATCAGCGTAGACATATCCTCATCATGCAAATTGCAAAAAGAAAGGCACATGACGCAATTTTCAAGCTAAACGCAATCGAGCAGTCCGATAAAGAAGGAAACAGAGCTACCGCACGTAAACTTCACTCGGCGGGCGTGATACTAGCGTAATTTTGATTAAGGGAGCGGACTTTGATGACCTCAGTTATAGGGAGGAAGATGATCGTGCTTACTACAAGCGCGATATGTTTTTTTAACAGAGCTGTTTACTGTGTTGCGAGCGTGTTGCTAGTAGCGTTTTGCTACCCTTCCCAGGCACGGTTTGGGATGAAAGTTATAATATTATTATTAAAGCTTTGAAAACTCTCTCGGTGTACCGTCTTTCTTTGTAAATATGTGTAACCATGTATAATATGTATTTGCAACTGTATATTTTTGTAATGTATTTATTTTAGAAACTTATTCTGATGTTTTGCACGAGCAAATGAGAAAGAAGGGGCGGGGCAAACGCGGGCTGACGGGAAGTGGGGTAAAGGTGAGACGTGGTCGACAATAGTGGATATATATCTTTCCCACCCTTACCTTTTGGAAATATACACTTTTTTCCTTGGATTACTTTCAACGGGCACCCGGACTCTGCAGGTCTGCATCAAATCTTAAGTACCGGTATAATTTTTCGTTCATTTTACCGGCTGTGTTTTTTGTACTGTATCGGGTATGGGTTAATTTCGTGTTTATTTTATTTAAGTATTGCGTTTTTTCAATGTGGGCGCATGCGGTTAATATACAGGTGCGGCTTGTGTATGTACAAAATCGGTTTTCCTCCCGAGATGTGGTGGGTGCGGCTTATAATCAGGTGCGCTCTATAGTCCGGAATTTACGGTAGATGGAACTTCAGCTATTGAAGAAGGGAATCAAAACCCCTTATTCGATTCGAACCGACACTATTGTTATAGTGGTCTGATTTGCTTTTCCAATGAATGCAATGCTACCGAGATATTTAATCTTTAGTTGTTCCTGTTGCTTGGGGATCGGTTTGCGAAGAGTGCAATTAAAGAATCCTTTATCAATTAATTAATCGGGAGTTGGAACAGACAAGGTATCTCCCTCAAAACCCCGTTCTTGATCTTAATGAAACCTCATTATAACAGTATTGGGACAAGCCTTTCTTTCAACATGGCTCAGTGCACAAAGCATTGAACAAGCTTGACCTCCACTCCATCAAGCATTCCTTTGGGAGGATCTAAAATTGTGAGGGTGTGAAAGCAACAGAAGACCTTCGCTGAAGTGTGACGTGATCTTGAGGTTTATGAGCTCGAGAAGGGAAGGATTATTGGAAATACAGTGCCTAGCGAAAGTATTGACCCCCGAGTGTGTTTTTTCATATCGCCACATTTCGGGCTTCGAACGTGCAGCTAAAAAACTGAAAATGTAATCGAAGGATCAACATGTGAGGCAAAATCGTGACATTATTTCAACATTTGATATTATATTTACAACCAAAAAAATCCTGAAAAGTAGGTGTTGCAAAATTATGGGCTTCCTGATCCCTTAGCTTACAGGTGTCAAACTGGCGGCCCGCGGGCCAGATCAGGCCCACTAAGGGATTGAATCCGGCCCGCGAGACAACACTCGGAGAAGCGCAAGAGAAAAACAAGCTGCGGGTTGAAATATGTCCACTTGATGTTGCCAAAGCCAGGGGCCTCTCACAAAGACACTGCACTGTACTTGAATTTCTCTCTCTCTCTCTCTCTCCCACCCCTTTTCACCCTCTCTCTCTCTCTCTCTTCACTCTCTGTGTCTCTCTTTTTCTCTTCCTTTGTTGCTCTTTGTCTCTTTCTCTCTCTGTCTTTTTAAATTATTTTGCTCTAACTTCCTTTTTTCCCTTTCTCTTCCTAACCTTCGCACTTTCTTTTCTCTTCTTTCTATTTCTTTCTCTCTCTCTCTCTTTCTTTTCCACCCTTTTTCTCCCACTCTCTGTCTCTGTCGCTTTCACTCTATATGTCTCTTTTTCTCTTTCTTTGTTGCTCTTTGTCCCTTTCTCTCTCTGTGTCTTTTTAACTTATTTTGCTCTAACTTCCTTTCTTCTTTCTCTCTCCCTACCCTTTGCGCTTTCTTTTATCTTTTCTCTCCTTCCGTCTTTCTATTTCTCTTTGGATTTCTTTCTTCCTCTCCCTTTCTTTCCCCCTCTCTCATGACTTCCCTTTTTATCTATATTGTTTCTCACGCTCTCTCCCTCTCTCTCTTTTTCTTTCTTTGTCCTTCCCTCTCTCCTTTTCCCTCCCTCTTTCTCTTATTTCTTTTTCTCTTTTTGTTTCTCTTTAATCTACTAGTCTGGCCCCCGACAGAATGTTTTTTCTATCGTGCGGCCCCCGAGTTAAAATGAGTTTGACACCCCTGCCTTAGCTCAACCAAATGACTCCAGAAGTTCCCTGATGACTTCCGAATGATCCAATGTCGACCTAAATGGCTAAAAATAACAAATAGAGTCACCTGTGTGTCATTAAGTCTCAGTTAAAATGCACCGACTCTGTGATGGGCTCAGACGTCTATGAAAGGAGACATTGGAGAACAGACAGCTTTATAAAGACCAGAGAACACAACACGCAGGTCTGGGGAAAAGGTGTGAAAAAGTTCATAGCAGGAATGGAATACATAAAAACACTTAGTCATCTCCTGAACACTTTATGAGCAATACTATCAAAAGTGAAAGAGCATAAAACCACTGCAAACCAATGAAGACCTGGCTGTCTTTGTAATCTAAACTTTTGGCCCAGACAATTAGAAAACTAATCAAAGATGCAACCAAGAGGCCCATGATCAGATATGCTGACCTGCAGGTATACACAGCTGAGGTGGGACAATATGTGCATAAAACAACTACTAGTCATACTTTGAATACTGAAAAACAACAATGGAGGATCCAACATGGCGGCGCATGGATACATGCTTGCGGCTCGTTGTCCAGCTAATCTTCTATTTATTGCCGTTTTCTTGTCTTTTTTGCTTTCACTTTTGGACACATGTGTGGCCAAAAATACTTACAGTAGGGACGAACTTATTCGGTTGGGTGGGCGTCTAAATTTGGACTTTTCGGGCACTTTTTATAACGCCTATGATATACCGAGCGAACTTCAAAGAGACCCGGCATCCTTGTGGACGGCTATTCCGCTTAATAAACGACGGCAACGGCGCCGTAAGGACAGAAAACAGAAGCGTGGTTGCCGTGCAGGCAGATGTGTGAAGCGTGCGAAGTCTAAGCAGCAAGATGGACGCGAGGAAGGACGCGAGGATGTAACTAATTCCACCATTCATCCCTCGCCGGACAACCCACACGAAAAGCCACAAGAGCGGCAGCTTTTGAAGATTTCGACAAAGACTACAAAGAGTTCAGCTTAGTCAAATGATTCAGCAAAGCTGAAATTTGGTCTGTTAAATATTAGATCGCTTGCTCCAAAAGCTTTACTTGTTGATAACATTATTCGTGATTATAAACTTAACTGTATGGGTCTTTGTGAAACTTGGTTACGCCCGGATGAGTACTTAGCGCTAAATTATGCTTCTCCCCCAGACTACGAGAGTAGCCATGTAGCGCGCACGTTGAAAAGGGGTGGTGGTGTTGCGCTCATTTCTGAAAAATCGCTCAAATTTAATCCACGTACCTCGAATAATTACAAGGCGTTTGAGGCTCTTGTGATGCGGTCCTCTCTATTGTCAATTTATGTAATAACTATCTATCGTGCACCTGGGCCATACACAACTTTCTTAGACGAATTTGCTGAACTTTTGTCTGAACTAGTATCCTATGCAGACAAAATTATAATTATGGGAGACTTTAACATTCATATGAACTCCCCACTCAATTCACTTACTATTGCGTTTAGGTCTCTAATTGATGCATTTGGCTTTAATCAACTGGTTGATTTGCCAACCCATAAAAATGGGAACACGCTAGACTTGATTCTGACTCGAGGAGTTTTAACCTCAAACATTATGGTGTTACCGTGTACTACCGTTATCTCGGATCATTATTTAGTTACATTTGAGGTGCTAGCTAAGTGTAGTGTTAAAAAAGCTGAAGTATTTAGCGGACGCAATATAAGCACTGGCACAGTTTCTGAGCTCTTTGAACTCCTTCCTGGAGCAGTTGCGTCCTTTCCTACATACAATGGCTCGATTGATTCACTCATGAATGAGTTCAATACCACCCTGACTAGTGTGCTGGATTCTATAGCGCCCATAAAACTAAAATCACGTCCTAAAAGACGCACGCCTTGGTTTACTGATGAAACTAGAACCCTTAAACAAGAATGCAGGAAATTGGAAAGAAAATGGCGCGCTACCAAACTTGAGGTTTTCCATCAAACCTGGTGTGACAGCTTGTTAAAGTATAAAGCGGCCCTTGCCTCTGCCAAATCGGCCTACCTTTCGAAGGTGATTGCGTCTCAAAAGAACAACCCCAAAGCCCTTTTTGACACTGTAGCATCGCTTACAAGGCAACAGACTATTGCAGATAGTTCGACACACTCTGCTCAGGACTTAATGGTCTTCTTTACTAAGAAGATTCAATGCATACAGGAAGAAATTGCTAAAGAAATTATTAATACCACACATATTAAAGGACTGAAATTTACAGATGCACGACAGGGTGGCTGCCTTGGGAAAATGGCCGGTTTCGGTCCGAAGCCTACGATCTGAGAGTGCCGGTCTTCTGGTGATCCCGAGAGCAAAGAAGTGTTCTGCTGGATCGAGAGCGTTCTCCATCCGGGCACCGGTGCTGTGGAATGCTCTTCCCCCTGAGATCCGATCTGCAATCTCAGTGGAAATGTTTAAATCTAAACTTAAAACTCACTTCTACTCCATTGCATATGAATAATAACCTACTCTTCTTGTCGGCTGAAAAATAGTCTGTGTAACATAGTGTACTAATATGTGAAGCCCTTAGAGACTTATTGTGATTAAGGGCTATACAAATAAAAATGACTTGACTTGACTTGACTTGACTTGAATAAATCTATCCCTTATGGAAGAGTGTCAAGAAGAAAGCCATTTCGTTTGTGAGAAGCCACATAGGAGACACAGATAATAAGTGTCTCACATGTTGTTGATTATTACAAAATAGAGTTTTTTTCTCGATAATTTTGAAGCCAATATGGCGTTATGTCAAATAGTTCTTCAGCCACTGGAAGAGGCTTGCTGCAATTTTGCAACTTGATTTGAAGACACATTCAAGATGCATTGCTGAGAATTAGGGCTGAGCAAATAATATTATTATTTTGATTAATTTGTCTTTTTAGAAATAGAAAATTTGCCTAATTGAGATATTTGGGGCAGGAATTAAAACTTCTGTAAAACTAAAGTCACTTGTAACTGTTAAACATTTTGCATGGGATGTACAGTATTCTTCAATCCGTACATTTTGTTAGGAATAAATGTTTACCAGGAGGGGTTTATTGTTTAAAATCAGTTGAAATTGTGATCACTCAGAAAGAGTGATAAAAATGGGCGATATGGGAACATCAGGAGCCGCATGTGGCTCCTTAGCGCTGCCGAGTGGCTCTCTGACGTTTTCCCCAAAATATTTACAAATTGAAAAGAGATGGGGCAGGGAAATTAGTTTCTTTACTCTTTTTTTGATATAAATTCTGTAGGAACACAAACATGACACAAACACGTTTACCGTTTTCCAATCCTGTAAACAATAGATATTACATTTTAATGAGGAGCTAGTCCGAGTTCACGAGCAACAAGCTGAAAGTGCATTTCTTCTCTGCTTTAAACCATCTACTCACTGAAAATATGTGTAAAATAAATATTATATTTCAACTAAGAGTGTAAGTAAGAGACATGAGGGAAGATCAGCTGGTACGAGTTCACACTTTGTGACGTGAAATCGTGGCTCTTAGGCTTAAAATCCCTTTCTGGAGAACTCAGCTGCAATGCGAAACTCCGGCGTATCTCTCTGCTTGTTTTCCTATTTCTCTGCTGTCCCCTGTGTTAGTAGAGCTCTGCCTTTTATAGCGGCCACAGCACAAGCCAGGGTAAAAAGAAAAAAATAACGGCACACAAAATAAACTCAAACTGTATGAATGTAATTTTATTTAACTTTGCCTTTTCAATAGGATGCTAATTATTTTTTTCTAAATACATGCAAATTTTATTGCACTTTTTATGTTGCCGAGATAAGGACACGCTTTGCACCTTCCATTTACTTGTTGTTTTCTCAAATCCTCAAAACGAAAAATGGATTACTTTAATGCATTTTTGAATTTTATCAAAGCAATGGAACTTATTGTAATTCATTTAAATTGTAATGATGTTAAACTCTAGGCTATAAACAGGGTTGTGTAGGGTTACTTTAACTTGATTACTTTCAATTACTTTTGGATTACTCCAATACCAAATATGCTAATAAAAGACAAAAGAAACTAAATATGAAAAAAATGATGACTCACAACACGTGGTAAGCTTTCTCTCCTGGCTTTGATCCAGGGTTGGGTAGGGTTACTTTAACTGGATTACTTTCAATGACTTTTGGATTACTCCAATACCAAATATGCTAATAAAAGACAAAAGAAACTAAATATGAATAAAATGATGACTCACAACACATGGTAAGCTTTCTCTCCTGGCTTTGATCCTGGGTTGCGTAGGGTTACTTTAACTGGATTGCTTTCAATTACTTTTGGATGACTCCAATACCAAATATGCTAATAAAAGACAAAAGAAACTAAATATGAATAAAATGATGACTCACAACACGTGGTAAGCTTTCTCTCCTGGCTTTGATCTCTTTGATCTCCGGCAAAACTAACATAAAATGCGACAGAAACAAAATGAAAATCAATCCAAACAGCTTGCCATCATAATTTTTGCCGTTCCATGTATTCCGTTACTCCCCAAGCCTGCACAAAATTTAGTCATTTTATTCATATTTAGTTTATTTTGTCTTTTATTAGCATATTTGGTATTGGAGTAATCCAAAAGTAATTGAAAGTAATCCAGTTAAAGTAACCCTACCCAACCCTGGCTATAAACTACAACAGAGAAGTCACGTTGTGCATCGTTCACCACAGGATGTGCTGCATTCAACTTTAGATACATATGTTGCATTTAGTGTAAGGCTTATAAAAGGCTTTTATTTTTTCACCACTTGGGAACAAATTAGCTTTTGGTTTCTTGGTCCGAAATGGCTCTTTTTCTAAATTTTGGACCCCTGGCCCAAACTGATTTAAAAGAATAAAGTGCAAAATAATAGACGTTGTCATGATTACTGATGCGGGGCATCTGCGTCTGCTCCTTTGGCGCCAACTGCCTCGGACGCTGATTGGCTGCCTGTCACTTTTCAAACCCCCACTTCCTGTCACCGGTTGTCAGTCCGTCTGCGAACCTCAGCTCATGCTAGGCAAGCCCTTTCAACCTTGACTTTCTCCTGTCCTGATTCCTGTTTGATTCCCGGCTCCGAACCCTTTTCTGAACTTGACTACGTTTTTGCTCCCCCTTCCCGGCCATCGATCTGTTTTTCCCCGCTCTCGACACCGCCTTCACTCGCCACGGAAATACCACTGCTGCGTCTGAGTAACCTGCTCCCCACGATCACCGATCTACAGATCCTGTAGACTACCCTTTCCCTTCTTCCTAATAAAACTAAGAGAAAAGCCCGCAAGTGCGTCCTGTCTTCGTTCTGGTTCTGACAGACGTGTAGTTCCCCCGAATGCACTAATTTTATAACTCACTCTATCCCCCCTAGAACATTGTCATTTACTGAATGTGCCGACAGTGTCTCATTTGCCCTAAATAGCCACTGGGGCTGATGTAACGCAAGCACATAAGCAAATAATAATCCCAGAAAATGATTGCTTTCGAGAGGCATTTTAGTGGCTTGTGATTTGGACCACGTGTGAAAAAAGTGTTGTGAAATAAGCCCGCAGACCCCAGCCGTAGAGATGTTTTTCATTTTCACTTGAGCACAGCCATAAAATAATGAATAATTATGGTTTGGTGAGTCCAAAAGTATAATTAGACCATTAGCACTTGGTTGGTCTTGCTAGCGTCACAATGCCTGAGAAGATTGTCTAAAATTTTGCATTATTACTCATGGACACGCTGTCATGGCTCAGTGAGCCAATTTTTTGCTTGGAGGTAGCTTCCTAAAACGAAAACAGCTAATAACATAGAAAAATATTACAGTGCTGGAAAGTTTCAGAGTGTCTTGAATCTGGTCTGATAAAGGGAAGCCAGAGGACATTCCCACCGTGAACGTTTTTGTGGTCAATGGTTCTTTAGAGCTTTATCGTGTAAACTTAACTTTGTTTAACCCCGTAAGGACATCTGCAGAGTCATACGTTTGAATATCAATAAAATGCAAATCCGACAGAAATCTACACAATGAGAAAAGCGACTGTTAAAATGTTTCGAAAAGTGGAAATGTAATATTGGAAATAGACAAGAAATGCCAGATCTTTGGTATCAAGAGATTAAAGCAGCGAAGTACAATTCACTCCTTTCACAAAATTCTATTTTTAGACAGTTCTGTCTGTCAGTCTGTGTCTGTCCGTGTCTGTCTGTCGGTCTGTTGGTCTGTCGGTCTGTCGGTCTGTTGAGTATCGATCTATGCAGGTAGGAAGATCGATCTATAGCTATATCTATAGATATAATATAGATTATAGATATAATGATAGCTTTATAGATAGATGAATAGAAAGCTGGTTAGATCAACCGTTCAATCAATCAATCAACCTACCAACCTACCTCTCTTCCTTCCTCCCTACATACCTACCTACCTACCTACCTACCTATTTACCTGCCTGTCTGTGTGTCTGTCTGACTGTCCGTCCCTACAGTATCTATAAATAAAATATTGATATCTTTATTTATAGAGCTATAGATAGATAAATAAAAAGCTATTCAGATCAATCAACCAACCCACCAACCAGCCAATCAACCAACCAACCAACCAACCAACCAACCAACCAACCAACCAACCAACCAACCAACCAACCAACCAACCAACCAACCAACCAACCAGCCAATCAACCAACCAACCAACCAACCAACCAACCAACCAACCAACCAACCAACCTACCTACCTACCTACCTACCTACCTACCTACCTACCTACCTACCTACCTACCTACCTACCCACCTACCCACCTACCCACCTACCTACCTACCTACCTACCTACCTACCTACCTACCTACCTACCTACCTACCTACCTACCTACCTACCTGCCTGTCTGTGTGTCTGTCTGTCTGACTGTCCGTCCCTACCATATCTATAAATAAAATATTGATATCTTTATTTATAGAGCTATAGATAGATAAATAAAAAGCTATTCAGATCAATCAACCAACCAACCAACCAACCAACCAACCAACCAACCAACCAACCAACCAACCAACCAACCAACCAACCAACCAACCTACCTACCTACCTACCTACCTACCTACCTACCTACCTACCTACCTACCTACCTACCTACCTACCTACCTACCTACTTACCCATCCGTCCGTCTTTCTATCTGGTTTGTAGTTTAGTAGACACTCAAAATAGAAAAGAAACATCAATCTAATTTAATTTGCAAGGAAAACGGGAGAGAACTGTACAAAGAAAAACATCACAATACCAAATTCCAAATCTGCTTGAAAAACTCTTGAGCCCTTTCTTTTTATAACATTTCATTGTTTACAAAAATGAGATCTGCCCTAAAAGGTGTCTAAATGCGCAACATTATTGTCCGATAGTGACAATGATGTAAACAGTGCATCATAGTCAAAATAGCAAACAACAGTGAGGAATAATCATCAAAATAACGCACTGGCATCGTATGCGAGCTCCTTTGCAGTTTTCCGATTTTAAAAGCAAAAACAAGCCGAATAAATTTACACCGGCATCCTGAGTGTCATTTTAATTTGAACCAATTCTCTCTATGATGCATTTCACTGCGTATACACTTTTCCGACAGTTGTTTAACATGGTAATAAATAGCATATGCAATCATTTCAGAGTGCAGCTCGTGCTGAACTTGTGCATTGGTCACTTACAGAAAGACAGCAACCAATTATCACTCCGTATTTCTCTCAGCACACGCAGTAGCAGGGTTGGGTAGGGTTACCTTAACTTGATTACCGTATTTTCCGCACTATAAGGCGCACTGGGCTATAGGGCGCACCCCCAAGAAAATCGTTTTTGGTCCTATATTTTCCATACATAAGGCGCACCGGATTATAAGGCGCTACAATGGGAACGTCGACAAAACAGTCAGGTAGTTCAGTCAAACGTATTACCCCCTTAACATTCCCAAAGCTTGCAAAGAAGCAAATACGTGTCGTAGACACGTGGGGATGCGTTGTTCGTACGATGTCACCAAACAAACATTTCTTAGATTTCATTTTATTTTTTGCTGGCAACTGTGTGGACAGCAAAGTAAGAATTTTATTGTGCAGGGAAACAGGGTTCTTTACTGTGCATATGACAATAAACACTTTGAATTGAATTTAGTTTAAAAATAGACTCATCACGGAAACATCAAGATCGTTTTAAAACAAGATACCGGGAAAATATAAATCCGCATAGTTCTCTTGCAGCCTTCACGTAACCATGGTCTTCTTAATACCGTGAGTGTAGTAAATCCAGGAGAGTAAAATATTTACAAATACAGAATAGTAAATATAGTTTCTCTATGCCGTAGTGCAACCCTACATGTGATTCACATTCATCTTTTTCGGCCAATTGCAGGCTTTGTTTTGCCCCTTTAGCCTAGGCGAGCCTGTAAATGATAAAAAGGACCCCCCCCTTTACCCCAGAATAACTTTAGCCAATAGTGACTGATTCAAATGATGATTGACACATTGGTTAGGAAATGAAACGCCGGTATATAAATCCCAGCATACACCGCCGACGACTTCGCTTTCGAGGGAAATTCTAGTCGGGGGCTGCTTGCCTTAGTTGCAAACTTTGCGACTTAATATTGATCCATATATAAGGCGCACTGTATTATAAGGCGCATGGTCAGCTTTTGAAAAAAATAAAGGCTTTTAGGTGCGCCTTATAGTGCGGAAAATACGGTACTTTCAATTACTTTTGGATTACTCCAATACCAAATATGCTAATAAAAGACAAAAGAAACTAAATATGAATAAAATTACAAAATTTTGTGCAGGCTTGGGGAGTAACGGAATACATGGAACGGCAAAAATGATGTTGTCAAGCTGTTTGGATTGATTTTCATTTTGTTTCTGTCGCATTTTATGTTAGTTTTGCCGGAGATCAAAGAGATCAAAGCCAGGAGAGAAAACTTACCACGTGTTGTGAGTCATCATTTTATTCATATTTACTTTATTTAGTCTTTTATTAGAATATTTGGTATTGGAGTAATCCAAAAGTAATTGAAAGTAATCAAGTTAAAGTAACCCTACCCAACTCTGAGTATAAGTAGCATAATCCACAGCAGACAGCTCACAAACACCTCTAATTAAAAGGCAATATCATCATGACAAGATTTATACTTGATCATTTCACACTCTTCCTTGTTTATATGTGCCGATAATGAAAGGGTAGGTGTGGTCATGTGACACCCTGTTTGTCTAAGTAAACTGCTTTTATGACACAAGTAATTGAAATTTAAAATCCTTTGGTATCTAAGTATGTATGTATCTTTGTTTGGTTATTGGTTTTTCCGATTGTCTGTTTGTTAGGTTAGCTCGGATGTGAAAAATTTTAAAAAAAAAGCTGACTTGGCATTTTTGGTTTTGCTAAATCAGATTTGTTTTCCCCAGAAAGACATCCCCGTCTTGTAGTTCGGACCAACAGACGGTTAAAAAGATTGATATATATGTAAAAACAAAGCCCCAAAAGGGTCAACTCAGAACCTTTTTGTTTTGCCGACATTTTTTCTTTCCAGAAAGACATTCCACTCTCTCAGGCCAGAATTACATTGCATATTGACACCATCTTCTACAAGCAATCAGGTAGGTTACCCCAGATATGAAAACTGCCCCAAAAAAGTGCCATTTTATGGTTTTGCTGACTCATCAGCTAGCCCAGAAAGACATTCTACTCTCTCTGGATAAAACAAGTTTGACCAGAATCAAATTTTTTTTTAAGCAATCAGGTAAGTCCATCCGAAGGGGGAGTACCCTGCCAAAAAGGGAACTGCCACTAAAAAAATGGTTCCGTGTCTCAATATACCCATATATGAGTGTTTTGCTTGTTAACTTTATCATTTACGTGGAATGTCGCCTCGTCACTAAAAACAAGCCAGTTGTCGAATCTGCCATCTTCCATCTTCTGTTGCATTGCAATGCGAAAGTCTGGTTTATCAGTGTCCTTTAACTGTTGGATCAACTGTAGCTTGTAAGGCGTTTTGAGCAATTTTCTTCTTCAGACATGCAGTTGTTTTAGGACAGTGACTAGAGAACCGCAAGTTTGAGAGCGTTCTCCATTCGGGCCCTGATGTTGTGGGATGTTCTGTCCTCTGAGATTCGATCTACAGCCTCAGTGGAACTTATTAAACCTAGGTTGAAAACACACTTCTATTCTATAGCTTATGAGTGACCTATAATTCATGTTGACAATATTTATGTATTGTTTGTTAACGCTATATCCATTGTGGTCCCATCTCAAGGTTTCTTTAATTTCCTCATGTTGAGGTTTTTGAGGTTTTCCTTGCCCTCATGTTTCAGATCAGGGGATGGTGTAATAATAGTCTTTAGTTTGCAATAGCCTGTGGTCTGTGCAGCCCTTTGAGACTCCTTGTAATTAAGGGCTATACAAATAAACATGACTTGACTTCACTTGACTTGACGTTCCCTACTAGCACCTCTGATCGATTCACGGAGGCTCCTCTAGAAAGCAATCTTAACTTGTTCAATCACATCTCCTGAAGTCCCGTTTTTTTGTTGTTGTTGGATATAAGCACCCATTGGTTATGAGTTTACCATGCCATCTCACTATTGACCCTCTCTCTTGTGTCGACAATGAACAACAGTCCAATTTGTGCAAACTCAGGCACGCAAAAAGCCCTTTTTGGTCATGAGAACACCGTTGATGGGTCTGAAAAGACGTGATTAGCTTTCAAATGGCACAACTTTTATCTCACTACCACTTATAGTGAAGGAGATACCCTGTACCATATGTTTGCTTTCTTTGGCCTCCCAAAATCTACCGTAAATTCCGGACTATAGAGCGCACCTGATTATAAGCCGCACCCACCACATTTTAAGAGGAAAACCGATTTTGTACATACACAAGCCGCACCTGTATATAAGCTGCATGCGCCCACATTTAAGCATGTAACACAAAAACAAAATTAACCCAAACCCGACTTCAAGTCCCGCGATTGAAACTAAATGTCCTTCATTAAAGTGCACTGTCCAAAAATCACAGCTGGCAAAATGAACGGAAAATGATACCGGTACTTAAGGTTTGATGCAGACCTGCAGAGTCCGGGTCCAGTTGAAAGTAATCCAAGGAAAAAAGTGTATATTTCCAAAGGTAAGGGTGGGAAAAATATATCAGATGAACACATTTACTCACGCAACTCGTTTTTCTTTAACCAACTTTTTAACCCCTCTTCTTTCCTTGTTTGTCCCTCACCTTTAGCGGTCCCCACTAGAACTCGGCCCCCCGCGTTTGTTTCGCCCCTCATTTTTCGTTCACCCGTCTAAAACATATCAGAATAAGTGTCTAAAATAAATACAATTAAATACATTACAAAAATATACAGTTGCAAATACATATTATACATGAGTTACACGTATAGAGTTTTCAAAGCTTTAATAATAATAATATAGCTTTCATCACAAACGGTGGCTGTGACAGGGCAGTTAATGGTAGCAACACTCGAGCGCCGCTGGCGGCCGTTAGAAAAATTACATAAATTGGCCGCATCACTGAATAAGCCGCAGGGTTGAAAGTTAGGGAAAAAAGTAGCGGCTTATAGTCCGGAATTTACGGTATTCACATTGCAACCTGGAGAAAAATACCACGCACCAATCAGTGTGTGTTTAAAATCACTCCTCAACTGCTTCGGGGTGTATTTTTAATTGTCTATGGCCACATCCTAAAAAATCTCTCTCACATCCCATTCCAAACGTGAACTCATGGCTCGAAGCTCATGATAACAAGTGCAATTAGTAACGTGCGCTGGGGGATTACAAGCCCGGCGTAATTTCCAACCGTCTTGCGGCTACTGACTAGCGGTTACGTAATGTCACTCCATTGAAATAGAGCAACCTGAGTCATTTCTCCTCCTGTGTGTCCCCGCTTTCTGATTGGCCGCATTAATCATACAATATCCCCGGCTTTATTATGTTACTTTAGCTTAGTTGTGTACACTGCATTGCTAATTAAACACCAGCTAGGGTGTTGTGTTGCACGGGCTATATTATTAGCATGCAGTGGTGTGCAAGCTTTTTCGATAGAGAGCCTCAAACTGTAAAAGTGAATGCTAATTTTAATTTACTAGGCAAACAAAGTCTGCACTTTTTTCGTTTTTGTTTTTTTCATTAGAAACCAACCGATAGGCAGGGTCGGGTAGGGTTACTTTAACTGGATTACTTTCAATTACTTTTGGATTACTCCAATACCAAATATGCTAATAAAAGACAAAAGAAACTGAATGTGAATAAAATGACTAAATTTTGTGCAGACTCGAGGAGTAACGGAATACATGGAACGGCAAAAATGATGTTGGCAAGCTGTTTGGATTTATTTTCATTTGTTTCTGTGGCATTTTATGTTCGTTTTGCCGGAGATCCAAGAGATCAAAGCCAGGAGAGAAAGCTTACCACGTGTTGTGAGTCATCATTTGATTCATATTTAGTTTCTTTTGTCTTTTATTAGCATATTTGGTATTGGAGTAATTGTTAAAGTTAAAACTTATATAAACTCTATGTTGGCAGAATTACTCACATAAAAACAAGCATTAAGGTAAATAAAATTCCCAAGCGGGAGAGCACTGCCCGGTGGCCCATCCGGGCCAGGACCTCGGCAGCACTGCCCCCTCCCGTGTGTGTAGTTAACTTTATTCACACAGGAAACAGAAAAATACACCGGAAATGCAACTTCAAAATAAAACAGTACAAGACTGATAAAGAGATGCAATTAGACTGATTATTGAAACGTTACTTCATGGTTGTGTGTGTGAAAGATTGTTTTTATATTTAGGAATATAAAAACAAGTTATATTCACACAGTAAATTCTGAGAAATATTACAACCAAAACGACCAACCTATCAGTAATCCAAAAGTAATTGAAAGTAATCCAGTTAAAGTAACCCTACCCAACCCTGCCGATAGGTAAATAGTTTTATAGACACTCAATATAAGGATAAAAGACATCCAGGAACTTGCAAGGAGAACTGCACAAAAAACTCTCCAGATGACGAAAATTCCAACCTGTTTTGAAGGTCCTCCCCGGAGGCTTTTTTGAATTCTTTTTTTTTTTTTTTTATAAAAATAGGCATGAAAATAGGTCAGTTCTTGTAAAAGGTGAGAAAAGTGTGAAGGAAATACTGCATATATTTTTCCCTCCTCATGCTTTTCTACTGTTATTTATATCTTTGAGGAAGACTGTTTTTCTCATTTCTCTAACATTTGTCAGTGGTACTGTGAATGAGATAAAAGCAAATGCTCATTACACACATAGTGTCATGATTACTGATGCGGGGCCAACAGCCGCGGACGCTGATTGGCTGCTTCCTCTTTTTTAAACCCCCCCCTTCCTGACAACACTCGTCGGATCGTTTGTGAACCTACGCTACTCGCTAGGCAATCTTTTGTGACTCCTGATCCTATCCTGCCCTGTTCTCCGTCTGACTCCCGTTGCCGACCTTTTTCTGAACCAGTTCATGTTTTTGTTCCTCCGCCCTGGCCATCGAACTGTTTTTACTCGCTGTCAACAACTACCTTCGCTCAACACGGAAGTGCCACTTCCGCGTTCCAGCTATCTTCTACCCGTGACCGACGATCATCGGATCTTGGATGCAAGTCCTTTTCTCCTTATAAATAAAACTGAGTAAAACAAACGCAATTGGGTCCTGACACATAGACGATAAGTCGAATTTTTTTTCATAGTTTGGCCGGGGGGTGAGATTTATCTATTACTTTTTTTTCACACATTATTACCGGGTACAAATTTCACATTTAACTGCAAGAGGGCGCTTTAGGCCTGTGTTGATGATTTGGCATCACCTGTCCTCCTGGGCATGACCTGTAGGAGGCGATGATGCTTCATAGGACAATGCCATACAAACTAATGCCAGTTACCAGGGAAGAAGAAATGCAATGGCATCACTTTGCAAAGTGAGCAGCACCTGTGTCATTTTTAAGCAGACTTGTCGGAAATCGTGGCAACAGTTTTAAGCATTCACAAGCACTTAACCTAGAATTCAAACACTTAAAACTCAGGAATTTTCAAGGATTTCAAGCACCTGTACAAACCCTATTAATCCTGGCATGTGGCAAAAAAGAGCGTGTTTCATTCATTAGTGGTTTCAATGTCCAACTCAAATTGTTGATCGTGCTAAATGAAAATATTGTTTTGGAATTATTAGTGTGGGCGAAGGTAATCATCCAGTCCTCCAAGCGGAAAATATTTTACAGGATGTGGTTCATTTGCACTGCTACTCACAAACTCAACTCTGTTGCTCATTCATACCTGTCAACCCGTACGTTTTTGCTGTACAAAGTACGTTTATTATGCATTTTAAAACATGTACCACGTACAAGAAAATCTGTACGGAAATTATGGGTACCATCCGTTTTACACCGACTATCACGAAACGGCAAATCAATCAAGTCAAAAGAGTTCACCGCGGTAGCCTCTATCTCGGTATCATTTTTTTCCGTTGTAAACGAAGTGAGTAGTTTGATGCTACTGTGCACATGCATCTGCCGCCTCGGATTTCACGTGGTAGTTATGTAGTGAAAGGAAGTCCGTCTCTTTTTAGAGAACCGGCTTTTTCGGCTCTCAAAGGACTCACTTGCTTTGATGCATTATATTACGAATCATTATTGTTGTATAAAGAAGTTAAGAAAAAAAGGAAGTATAAAAGGAGAAAATGAAAAAAGACTTTGTGGTTATCCCTTTAATCAGTATATTACTAACAGGGTTGGGTAGGGTTACTTTAACTGGATGACTTTCAATTACTTTTGGATTGCTCCAATACCAAATTTGCTAATAAAAGACAAAATAAACTACATATGAATACAATCAGTAGCCTAGATGGTAATGTGCCCGCTTTGAGACTGGGAGGTCGCTGGTTCGCGCCTCGGCCGAGACATACCTAATTGGTATAATGGCGGCGCCCTCTGTTGGCTGCGGCTGCATCGACTCGCTACAACGGGTCAGGTGTATCGACATTTCGTTCTGTGTACATTGTTACAAAGACTGACAATACAAAGGAAATTATTATTATTATTATTATAATCATGACTCACAACACATGGTAAGCTTTCTCTCCTGGCTTTGATCTCTTTGATCTCCGGCAAAACGAACATCAAATGCAACAGAAACAAAATGAAAATAAACCCAAACAGCTTGCCAACATCATTTTTGCTGTTCCATGCGTTCCGTTACTCCCCAAGCCTTCACAACATTTAGTCTTTCATTAGCATATTTGGTATTGAAGTAATCCAAAAGTAATTGAAAGTAATCCAGTTAAAGTAACCCTACCCAACCCTGATTACTAACAATAATCCAATGCAGAAAATGAATTGATAATTTGAATAAGAAAATGTATTATTCTACTTAATTCTATTTGCATGTATTTTTTTCCTTCTACAGTGAACGTCCAAGCAACTTCATTTTCGAACCTTTTTTATGATAAACCTCATTCACGTCGAGCAACTCAGGATCTCACAACAAAATGTTCATGAACAATATATATGATATAACGAAACACATGTACAATATCACATGTTTAACTACATAAATAAACATGTTGGAAAAAAAATATGGTGTACGATTATTTTGTATTTTGTAAGGGAAAATACGACATTTTGTAAGGGCAATGGACTGAAGCGCAGTCCTCATAACTCAGGTCATGGTGACAGGATAGTAATAGAGCTTCATTTGGTCTTATTAAAAGAAACCATTGAAGTTTTAGTGGCTTTTATAACTGATCAAAGTTGCTCTTAGCGAAATGGTCTCCCCGGACTCACGGGACGTAATCCTAATGTTCTCTGTTCTCTTTCTTTTTAAGTCAATGAGGGTTGTGACAAAACTGACCGCTTCGTTTGCCAGAGGAAGATTACACAGGCTTAGTCGCAGTGTTGGACATGTTACCGAAAGACAGTAATCAATTACAGTTACTTGTTACTTCATTTAAAATATAACTTCTACTCTGAAATGAATAAATCTCCAACGGGGCATTAACAGGTGCCCTGAATTAGCAATCGTGACAAATTTGTAATAACATCATGCTAACTCTGATCTCTCCCACTACAACCATTCAAAGAGTCAACTCTCCTCCTCCTGAGTCCTCAAGAATAAAATATGAAATTCCAGGTTTGCTTCGAGCTCAGTTCTGCAAGTCAAGTCAATTAGTCGGACTGGGTCAGGCTTTAACACTCACGGGCCTGGGTCTGGCTTGATTTTTTTAGGCCCGAGCTTACCTCTGACCCACGCCCGACCCTCCAAAGTGAAGCATACTTGTCAACCTGTACGTTTTTGCCATATAAAGTATGTTTATTATGCATTTTAAGACGTGTACGACGTACGAGAAAATCTGTACGGAAAAACGCAAATTTGTCAATTATGGGATACACCAACTATCACGAAATGGCGAATCAATCAAGTCAAACGAGTACGCCGCGGTAGCCTCTATCTCGGTATCGTTTTTTTTTGTTGTAAACGAAGTGAGTAGTTTGATGCTACTGTGCGCATGCATCTGCCGCCTCGGATTTCACGTGGTAAATAATAATAATAATAAAAATAATTTCCTTTGTATTGTCATTCTTTGTAACAATGTACACAGAACGAAATGTCGATACACCTGACCCGTTGTAGCGAGCCGATGCAGCCGCAGCCAACAGAGGGCGCCGCCATTTTACCCATGTTATAAGTCTTAGGTATGACTCGGCCGAGGCGCGAACCAGCGACCTCCCAGTCTCAAAGCGGGCGCCCTACCATCTAGGCTACTGAGCTGGTAAAAAATGTCGATACACCTGACCCGTTGTAGCGAGCCGATGCAGCCGCAGCCAACAGAGGGCGCCACCATTTTACCAATGTTATAAGTCTTAGGTATGACTCGGCCGAGGCGCGAACCAGCGACCTCCCAGTCTCAAAGCGGGCGCCCTACCATCTAGGCTACTGAGCTGGTAGTTATGTAGTGAAAGGAAGTCCGTCTCTTTTTAGAGAACCAGCTTTTTGGGCTCAACTCATTAAAAAGAGCCGGCTCTCAAACGGCTCACTTGCTTTGATGCATTATATTACGAATCATTATTGTTGTATAAAGAAGTGACGAAAAAAGGAAGTATAAAAGGAGAAAATGAAAAAAGGACAGGTTTGTGGTTATCCCTTTAATCAGTATATCACCAACAATCATTTAATAGAGAAAATGAATTTATAATTTGAATAAGAAAATGTATTATTCTACTTCACTATATTTGCATGTTTTTTTTTTTCCTTCTACAGTGAACGTCCAAGCGACTTCATTTTTGAACTTTTTTTATAATAAACCTCATTCATGTCGAGCAACTCAGTGTCTCACAACAAAATCATTAATCAAGAATATATATGATATAACGAAACACATGTACAATATCACATGTTAAACTAAATAAATAAACAGGTTTGAAAAAAAAATATGGTGTAA